>NW_023614815.1:0-40001 GCF_013339695.2 Rhipicephalus sanguineus
CGGTTACCAGCGGACGTCAGAGGAAGTGGCCCATACAAATCGATGCCAACACGCCCAAACGGCCGGTCAGGGCAAGGTAGAGGTTGCAGACCTGCCGGCGACAGGTGCGTTTAAGTCTTGCGGCGCTGACAATCGATGCAGGATCGAACGAACTTCTGCACGTAGCGGTACATCCCTCGCCAAAAGTACCTTTGGCGGATGCGGTGGCAAGTTTTCGATACCCCAGAATGCGCACACTGCGGATCAGAGTGGAACGACTTGCAGATGTCAGAAGGCAGACTTCGGGGTATTAACAGTAGCCACTGGCGGCCGTCGCCGCTGTAGCTGCGTCGGTGGAGGAGGTCGTCGCGAACGGCAAAATGGTGGACTTGACGACGCAACGCGCGAGTGGGTGGTGTTGCCGACGGATCAGTCAACAAGTCTATCAGTGAGGCAATCCAGCGATCCTTGCGCTGTTCGGTAGCGATGGTGTGAATGCCGATGGAAGAAACGGCAAGGGGAGACACTGAGCTGTGGGCACTGTCGTCAGGCAAGGGAGAGCGTGACAGGGCGTCGGCGTCAGCATGCTGGCGTCCGTTGCGGTACAGTACGCGGATGTCGTAGTCTTGCAGGCGAAGTGCCCAACGGGCGAGACGGCCTGAGGGATCTTTCAATGACGACAACCAGCACAGCGCATGATGGTCGGTGACGACATCAAATGGGCGACCATACAAATAAGGTCGGAACTTTGTAAAGGCCCAGATGATTGCCAGGCATTCTTTCTCCGTGACGGTGTAATTGGTCTCGGCTTTAGTAAGCGTGCGACTTGCATATGCCACGACATATTCCGGAAACCCAGGATTGCGCTGTGCAAGGACAGCGCCGAGGCCCACACCGCTGGCGTCCGTGTGTACCTCTGTAGGGGCCGCAGGGTCGTAGTGGCGTAGTATCGGAGGAGACGTCAACAAATGACGGAGCTTCGCGAAAGCGGCGTCGCACTCTGACGACCACGCATTGAGGGCCCCGTTGCCGCCAAGGAGCTTCGTCAGCGGCGATATGATGGTCGCGAAGTTTCGTACGAAGCGCCGAAAGTAGGAGCATAGTCCTACGAAACTGCGCAGTTCTTTGACGGACGTAGGTTTGGGGAACTCTGTCACGGCCCGAAGCTTGGCTGGATCGGGGAGAATTCCGTCCTTGGATACGACGTAGCCTAGTATTGTCAGCTGCCGTGCTGCAAATCGGCACTTCTTTAGGTTCAGTTGTAGCCCGGCGTCGCTCAAACGCGTCAAAACAAGCCGCAGGCGTTGAATATGCGTGGAGAATCCGGGGCGAAAACGACGACGTCCGTCCAGGTAGCACAGGCACGTGTGCCATTTCAAGTTGCGCAGAACGGTGTCCATCATGCGCTCAAAGGTCGCGGGCGCATTACATAGCCCAAACGGCATGACGTTCAATTCGTACAAGCCATCGGGTGTAACAAACGCGGTCTTCGCTCGAGCGTCATAAGCCATGGGGACTTGCCAGTACCCTGAGCGCAAATCGAGCGATGAAAAGAATTCTGCTCCTTGCAGGCTGTCAATGGCGTCGTCTATTCAAGGGATGGGATAACGTCCTTACGGGTGATCTTATTGAGTCGTCGGTAGTCCACGCAGAACCCCACAGAGCCGTCCTTCTTCGCAACGAGAACGAGAGGAGACGCCCATGGGCTGTTTGAGGGTCGAATAACATCGCGGCGAAGCATGTCTTCGACTTGCTCGTTAATTACACGACGCTCTGCAGGAGATACGCGATAGGGACGTTGCCGCAGTGGTGGTTGGGCGCCAGTGTCGATGCGATGCGTGACAGCAGATGTGCGGCCGAGAGAAGTTTGCGCGACATCGAACGAAGAACGAAATTCTTCCAACAGGCACAGAAGCTGGGAACGCTGGACCGACGTAAGGTTGTCAGCAATGGAGGAAGCAAATACGTCAGCGGGTGACGAGTCGGATGTGGAAACAGCACTGAGCGTACGGGAGCTGGCACAGTGCGTGCCAACTAACGTAATAATGTACGGGGATGCACCAACGTAACAATGTACGGGGATGGGTTCGTAACGAAAATATCGGTGTCGCCCTGAGTGACTTGCACGGTCGCCAATGGCACCAGCAAACCTTTCCTGGTGAAAACGCGGTCAGAGGGAGAAAGGAGTGCAACGGTGTCGGAGAGACCGGTGCAATAGACGGACACAGCCGTTGACGAGTTTGCAGGAACTGTGGTGTCGTCTTTGACGAGTACCTTGGTAGCAGCCGATGGACTATTCGCCGGCGTCAAATTGGAGAATGTGAGAGCTCTATTTCGGCTGGTGCGCAACGAATTACGGCGTCGTGGCGAGCGAGAAAATCCCAACCCAGGATGACGTCGTGAGAGAATGAAGAAATTATGATGAATTCGACGGCGTACAGAGCGTCCTGAATGATGACACGGGCTGTACACACCGCTGTCGGGTGAATAATTTGGGCGCTGGCTGTACGGAGGGAGAGCCCGGAAAGCGGCGTCGTCACTTTTCGTTGTAGTCGGCTAAATGTAGCGTCCATAACGAATACGGCAGCTCCAGTGTCCACAAGGGCCAATGTGCGCACGCCATCTACAAACACGTCTACTACGTTCGATGGGCTTTGCTGAGGGCTTTGGCAGTTCGATAGCGTCGCAGCCCTTGCCTCTTGGACTGCGACGACTAGTTTTCCTGGTCGCGCGCGACCGGACGGGGCCGCATCGGTGACAGTGAGCGGCGTCTTGGGGATGGCGAACGGCGGGTAGATGGAGACGGGCGTGACGTCGGTGACATAGGCGGCGGCGGCGGCTCGTAATATGGGCGGCTGGACGGGCTGGTGACGGTCGATCCGAATCGAGGCGCCTGCATGCGATTGCAATAGCGGGCGACGTGACCGGCGCAACCGCACGCAAAGCAGATGGGGCGGTTGTCGGAAGTGCGCCATCGGCTTGCCGGGCTAGGTCCCATCCATTTCGCAGGACGCGAGGGGCGGGGTGGCTGCTGATATGACTGCATGGTGGGCTGCAGCCGTGGCGTATGGATGACGTCGGCGTACGCAGCCGGCACACTCTCTTCGAAGGCCTGAGGCCTGGCGACGGCTCCGGCGTAAGTATGTGGGGGAACCACAGGAATCGCTGGAGGCGGCCTGGCGACAACTTGCGCGTAACTGAGCGGCACAGTCGCCCGAGGGGGTTGGTGGTATTCCGGCATGACCTCTGCGATTTCCTGCTCAACAGCCCGGCGTATGGGAGGCAGCAGTGTGCTCGACGGCTGTTCAACAGGCTGCGGGTGAGCGAAGGCCAGTAGAGAGAACTGGCGGGCAATCTCCTCGCGCACGAAGGACTTGATTTCGGCGAGCAAGACGGAGTGGTCCGAAATGGCCGACATGCCAGCGAGATCGGCGTCGCGTGATGGAGATCGACGCGTCATCAGCCGCTGCCGGCGCAGCTCCTCGTAGCTTTGGCACAGTGTGATCACCTCAGCCACAGTGCTAGGGTTTTTCGCGAGCAACATGGTCAAGGCATCGTCGTCGATGCCTTTCATGACGTTCCGGATCTTGTCAGACTCAGGCATGGTCGCATTGGCTTTCTTGTACAAGTCCAGGACGTCTTCAATGTAACTCGTGAAAGACTCGCCGGACTGCTGGGCTCGTTCACGTAAACGCTGCTCAGCTTGCAGCTTACGAACGGCAGGGCGGCCAAAAACGTCGACGATGGCGGTCTTGAAAGCGGACCACGTAGTGAAATCGGAAGCGTGGTTGTAGTACCATAGGCTTGCGACACCCGCGAGGTAGAAAACCAGGTTGCTTAGTTTTCCTGCCTCGTCCCATTTATTGGGTACGCTGACACGCTCGTAAATCGCGAGCCAGTCCTCGACGTCGGTGCCAGCCGCGCCGGTGAAAACAGGAGGGTCGCGGATGCGGGGGACACCGGGACAGGATGTCGGTGCAGGGGGAGGCGTTTGTTGGGCGGCATCTTAAGTCATGGTAGAGGGCACGGCACGGGATCGCAGCTCCAAGGGCATTGAATGCTGACCGTAGTTGCTTGAAGGGCACAGCACTCTCCACCAAATTATAAAGATGTTTATTGGCGGACACTAGGCGAAGATGGATGACAGCGACAGTCAAGGCGGGGCCGACTCTGCACGAGCTGCTTTCTCTCCGAAGAGGGCAACCCACTAGAAGGAGCTGGAGAGGACGTCCCACTTCAGAGTTCCAAAGCTTCGCTACAATATATATATATCGGTGAATCTTCTGCAGAGAAATTTTGACATGGAAACAGGGTCATGGCACACCATGCGCGCATGCTTTCTTCTTTCGCAGTCCTGAATGCGCCGAAAGCTGTACAATGTAAGCAAAAAGAAAGCCGAGATGGGAGTAACTGGACTTGTCCTCTAGAGCACGCCCCGATGGGGGTTTTATATGCTCCGTCCACGCGGAGTAAAAGTTATACCCCTCCTAAGCACGGTGCTTCTGTATGGACTTATTTGTTTTTGTTTTTGTATTTGTTTACATCCATCGGGGAGCTCTTCCAGGTGAGTATGGGAGTAAATTTTTCTAACTATCGAAAAAAATGCTTTTCGCTGTCGGACCATGCGCCAGAGATTCCTTAATTAAATTAGCATCGATGCACGCAAGGTCTATCACACGTACAGGAACATGCCACAACGTTCGCAAAGTAATACAACACTCACACTGACAACCGCTCGCCACTCGTGTTTCACAACATATGTTGACCTCCCATGTAGCTCAGGCGGGACACTTCTTTTCCGCGTAATTAAGCAACAAACATTCATGGCGTACGTGTGAATTTGCGGTGGGCTTAAAGAAACCACTGAGGCACACCCATCGCTTACTATAAACCTGCCTAACATTCAACGTTTTTTTAATTAGCCAATTTTGATTTTCAGCTGGCACTCTGTCGCATGGGATGTATCCTTCTTAGCAGTGCTGTGCGTGAGCCTGTAAAATGCACCTAATCGTGCACGAACCCTCAGCGGCCATGCACGAACGCTTCAGCGGCACACATTCGGCAACACCGGCGAAGAACCGCGGTGCCACGCCGGTATACCGCATTCTTGCCGACGGCGTCGCTAGCCTCTCCCAGGAATACGGCACGGCTATACGGTGAACGACAGCTCGCGATCACAAAAATCACAGCATATCCACGGAGTGAATGATGATGAGTGGGCGAAGCTGCGGGGGTTCATCGGTAAACCGTGAATGTTCCGTGAATTCTGCGCAGTACATCATCACCGACGCGAGATCGGGCGCGTTTATACTAAAGGTTCGATGAGTTATGACTACTTGCAGCTCACTTTAATTTTACATGTACTCTGTGAATTTTCATTCTTTAGAAAACCATTGCTTTAGAAAACATCTGGCGTCTTTCATTAAGCAGCTGGCGTCTTTTCGTTTTGCTTTAGAAACATCTGGCGTTCTTTCGTTTTGCTTTTAGAAAACATCTGGCGTCTTTCGTTGGTTTATTTCATCAATCAACGGCGTTTTGAACAAAATTTTTATTGTTTAATCACGCACAGGAGAAATTTCACGAGGCACTACCTTGGAGGTAAACAATGGCTGCTAATGGGAATGAGAGACAGAAGTCGGCTTTTAGCTAACACTTACACTTCTACTTCTACTAACGTTTCCTACTGGAACATGCCAATGGCTGCTAATGGGGAATGAGAGACAGAAGAATTCGGCTTTTAGTTAACGCGCACGCTGCCAATTTTTTTATTGTTCAACAACGCACAGGAAAAATCTCCCACCGGCACCACCTTGGAGGTCAAGATCTGGTACTAGCGTTACGACTGGTTACGCACTATTACGACTACGAGGGACGAACGGGTGCAGCCTTAAGGAGCTTCTCCCCTAACAAAATGCTTGCTGCTGGGCAGTTTTCGTCGCCGTTATTTCACACATACCATAAAAAACAGGTGTCCTCTTTGGGCTACGGAGCTATGCACTTACAACGAATGAGACAGCTCGTAGTCGCGGTTCCTGTTGGTCGCAGTGCATCGGCGGCCGCATGTTGGTTCAATCTGTCTCGTATCGGCGCTTTCCTTCTCGCTAGTCATTTCGCAGCGGTCGTCGCACGAGGCAAAAGAGACAATTTAAACTTATTCATTCCAGCACCTTTTATTTTCTTTGAAACATATTCTTTGCTTCACCGGTGGACGGTGCGAGCTCGTAGAACACGCCACGGCGACCGGTGTGGCGGTGCGACTTCGCTACGCCGTCGGCTTGGTACCGACGACGTAGCGAAGCCTTCTTACCGCTTAGAAGTTGCAGCCGGAAAACATCGTTGACACACCGAGAAACAACCGTTGCCCGTGGTCAGGGCGAGCGCGTCGCTGGCACAGCTCGGCTGCCGGCCGGCTTGATGCGAAGGACGTAGCGAAGCGTACTTCTCACTGCTTAGAAGTTTTAGGCGGTGAAACCCCGGAAAAATAGCTGACGATCGCAACAGTCTACTTTTGCTACCGATGAAATTATTCTTCGCACTTCTTCGTAACTCGGCACGTTGAAGGGAGGTATCCGTGGCGTGTCGAAGGCTTGCACTCGTGTGCATGCGCGCTGCCGCTCGACGGGAGAATAAACACGGAACAGCCAGCTCGATGTGTTCGCGGTCGGATGCTGGCACGAGTTGAACTTATCTCTGTCCAGAACAGTTCAGCGGAGAAAATAGTCCTACGCGTCTACACAAAGCACTAATCGGCAGTTAATGCGAGAAATCGGTTCACTGCAGCTTCACACGCAGTAAACAGACGCGGACACGTATACATACACACGCACGCACGTCGTTGCCAAAAGTGGTTTTTGGAGCTCCTATGGGAGTTTATGAACGTGAGCAGATACTCCGTCGGGAGTATAATAAGGTCATGCCGTTTACATTGCCACGCCCACTTCTTGTTTTATTTTGATATATTCGGGTTTGGCCAGCAAGGACGGTTATGAACGCTCGACGCTGTCCGCGAAGCAGTGTTCGAGAAGCTTCGCGATTGTAGTAGATTGTTTTCTTAAGATTGCGCGCCGCACGCGCATGTTCCAGCTTTGTTGAGAGATAACGCCGCCACCAGCGGTATCACTGGAAAACTCGATAGCGCCTGTATAAAAACCGACGCGCGTGACTGCTTGTCATTGTTCGACGGCCGACGCCCAGCTCGCCGCTGTCAGTGTACAGCGTGTATTACTGCAGCCTGAGTTTTCATTTTCCGGCCCCAAGTTCGGCGAAATAAAGATTTTCATCTTTACAAGCCAGCTGTTGTCTTCGTCGACGTCACGAACTCGTGACAATATTCTCCCTCGCTTCGCAACGGGAGCATAAAGACGACATGTGTTGTATTAACTCCGCTATGACGGAGTAAATGATGCGGGCATGGGAGTTTTCGGGGCTAATAAGCTAATAAAGCTCCCATCTGGGCTAATTTTTGCTTACAGTGTAGAGACATGAGCGGTTGGCGATAAGGGGCGATGTGCCTGAATATTTCCACTCTTTTTTTGAAAGTCACGACATCGTGTTCAGATGCGCACGACGCAAGGATTTCGCCGTAGCCTGTTTGTTGGCGCTGTACAAGCGTTTTCCCTGTGAGCATTTTATTACGTGTATATATGCCAAAACATGTATATATGCCAATATAAATGACAGGACATGCATTGGCTTTATCACAATATACGATTCATTATTATGATATATATGAGATTGTACATGCATTGCATGCATGACAAGGATGCCCTACTGAACAACATGTCATGAAATGAATGGCTTCATTTGCCTGAAGGACAAATAATTCCATGTATGCAGCTGCTTGCTGAGTGCTACACATTACATCAATTCCCACAATGCGTAGAATCTGCCGGATCTTTTTCTGAAATTGGCCCTATCCGAAGGCCCACATTCTGGTCATGGAGACCAGAATGTGGGTGACCGGCTCATAAAATGAAGATAGCTAAAGTAATGGTCTTGTTGAAAGCATGGACAAAAATATTCTAGGCATTCACAGGTTAATATCTGTTTTGCCGCTGTTTTCGAAGCCTGTAGAAAGCAATTCCTAAATAAACGGCTTTAATGCATCGACTGATTTATCTTATACGACGTTGAAAAAACAACTACTAAGACTAGGTTTTTTCACTGACTCTTCGAAAGGTTCGATCGCACAAATCATAAAATCAGGTTAAAATTGCTGAGTTAACATGGAATTCGATGCATTGAAGCTGATTTGTTAAGTCGCTGTATATTCAGAAGGTATTAACAGTTTCGTTGACCGCGAAATATGAACGACCCATGAAATAAATGTGACATTCTTCGATGCAGTATTGTGAGGCCGCTCTTGTTCATTATTTACATAAATGATCATCTAAGCAATCAAACTAGAGCTAATAATTATTGTTTGCAGACGACAGTAGTATTTTCCTAGCAGGAAGAGATGCCAATGACATAGTAGAAGGTGGAAATCATTTACTGCATAAAGTAAATGATTTGTTGTCGATAGCTCACTCTTTATCAACCCTTCTAAAGCAAGCGCTCTTTTATTCCACCCGAAATCTGTACCATGTAACCCTGATGGCGTCCTACACCTAAATCACTCTGTCATTGAAATATACCCTGTAAATGGCGTAATTTTAAGGAATTCGTGCTTTGGGGTCACCATAATGAGCACCTGTGCACTAAATTTTCGAGAACTTGAGGCATGCTAAGGAAGTGTTTGTATTTGTTCCCACTCCATCGGAACCGTTTAGTATGCACTGCCTTGTTCAAGTCGTACTTGCGTTGTTGTCATATGGTGTGCGAATATTGGCCTAACAAAGCTTTTTACAAGCCTATTTAAATGCAGAAAAATTTTCTACGGGTGATTGACAAGCAGCCATATGATGCACACACATCTCCCCTGCTTACAAAACTCAGAATTTTAATGTAACACGAGTTATACGAATTTGAGCTACTATATGCCCTTAAATGCGATAAACATAAGTACAAACATACTCTGAGAAAACTTTTAAACTTGAAGTACAACGCGTCTTTACGCTCCTTGAGGCACGCATTTGCAGGTTACTTCTTATCTGGTATTTTGCTTCACTTGTTTACATATTGCATGAAGTTTACACCTGATATATATTTTACAAAAAATGTTGCTGCGGTTAATTTTTGTGCATGTTTTATTAATGTTTGCTAAAGTGTGCGCTATTCCTTACTAAAATGTGCGCTATTCCTTAACAGCCTTTTATTGCAACTCAAAGAGTCTTTGTATGCATGCCTTATTTACTTCTGCTTAAGCGTCTGCTGCTGCGCACTTGGAGGTGAGGCCAGTCAACCTACATGTGTGCAGCTTTTTTTGCCCCCCTTTCCAAACGAAATCTCATTCGCATTTTTTTAAATTTGTGTGTGGTAAATGAAACAACATAAAACATTCCGTCTCTTATAAGGAACTTGGGATTTCGCCTTAAAATTGCTCGGGTACACTCATGCGTAAATTTACGACCCTGAAACGCGTACAGTCGAGCGCGATATGAAAGGTTATCGCGGGAGCGTCGAGCGGCCATGTGTCCCATGGGCCTGGCGGCACGTTTCGAAACAGCGAAAATCAAGATTGCGCATTCTTCTCGGCCTCGTTGGCTGTTCCATGCTACAACAATCGCCGCTACGATGAACTATACACCCTTTCTCTCTGGTTTAAGCATTCAATTCGTTGCGATGAAGTGTATTCTTCGCTCGCTGTTATCTCCGCGGTCCACAAAAAATTACTGGGGAAGATCTGGTAAAACTGGTGCTTGGCACTTTTATGTTTGAACGGCTTTTCAAGTTGAACAAAATATGTCGCGTTGTCATAAAAAAAGAAACGAAAATTATCCTTCCTTAGACGGGAGTGATCGCAGCTTAAGGAAGAGAAAAAAAAGTGACCGAAGCTTGCCTGATACTTCCCTCTCCTCGAAAGAGTATTCTGGTACATGGCGCTGTTGTAGTTCTTGGTCGACGCTCGCGCGACACCTTTCAAATTGCGCTGGACTGTACGCAAGTCCAAGAGATCTAACTCATGCGTCGAATATATTGAGGGGTGTCGTGTCACCGGAAGGACGAATGCCAACATAAAAGCGTAACAACATTTTACTCAACAAGCCGCAACATTGGGCGAGTACTCTGACGCTACGCTCGTCTGGGTAGCGCAGCAATGATAATCGTCCGAGCTTGGCAGCCTGTTTTTGTAGCCACCGCCAGTGACGTACGCCCCGGGTGACGCTACTGTGGTGCTATGGATTATCGGAATGCAGTGCAGAGTACAGCCGTGTCATGGTGAGCTGAATGATAGAGAGGTGGATGCGGCGCGGAATTATGCGCAGAGCGTGTCGCCACATCACCCCCTCCACCACCACCGCCCCGCGGTGTGGAGAGCCCTCAGGGGTTGTGGAAATCTGGGAAGTCTTCCCGACGTCCATAGCGCGTGCTGACAGAAGCGGTAGTTGTTGATAGACGCCTGTGGATGCACAGGCATTTCCTAGTTCGTCGGAGCGGTACATTCTGGTTTGGGCCGGTCAATAGAAACGCGCACGTCGTTGCCGTTCATGCGCAGGCTAAAGTTTTACAGCGAAAGCTGTTATGAGATCATTTCACCGGCCGTTTTTGGCGCCGTAGTTGTCCGCCGCCGCCGCCGCCGCCGCCGCCGCTGCCGCCGCCGCCGCCACCGCCGCCGGTGTCCGTAACCAGTATCGCTCGAAATAAGAAAAAAAACGAAATAAGAAAAAATTCCAGGATGGAACGAGGTTCGAACCTGGGCCCTCTGCGTGTGAGCCCAGTATTCAACCTCTGAGCCATGCCGGTGCTTGAAACTGATTCGCAAAAAGGTTCTATACAGGCTTCATGTCGGGAAGGAACCACATTAGCATATGCAATATAGCGTGGTAGAAGAGTAAAATAAGCACCAAGCGTCGCACAACGCGAATTCTGTAACGAGGCGTCACACAATACGAATTGCGAAACGAGTAGGTTGTTGAATGCTTCCAACCCATTACAAAGGCTCTGCCATAATTCTTCGTCGTCATCAGGCAGAGCATCAACAAAGTGCGCATAATGCCTTACATGCGTTTAGCAGGTACCACGGCTCTCCGTAGAATGACGAAAAATGGCACAGTGCCTGCTGCCCTACTTCTAAAAAATTACAATGATTTATAGCGTAGTGGGTTCCTCGTAAGTGCACTTGTATTGGTTGCCAAGGAAGCCCATAAGCGCATGATCAATTTCCTCGGGGTCTCAGTAAAGTTCTTCGCCCCCCCCCCCGTCTCTCTCCCACGTCAACGTATGTTATACAGCATGACGGGAGATGGAAATAGCAACCGGGCGTCACCCAATGCAAATTACATAACTGGTGGGCCGTTTAAAGCTTCCAACCCATTACAAAGGGCTGAGCCATAATTCTTCGTCATCAGTCGTCGCGTCAACAAAGTGCACATAATGCCTTACAGACGTGTAGCTGGTGCCTCGTTTCTCCGCAGAAAGACGAATAATGGCTTAGTAGGTGCTTCCCAACTTCACAAAAATTGTGATTTATGGCGTAGTGGGTACCTTTCTAGTGTACTTGTATTGTAGCCCCAAGAGAGCTTAGAACGGGCTCTATAAACGCCGCTCTTCCAGCTTTCGCTGTGACTGTGCTGCGGTTTCAGCGCAGGCCTGGCGTTTTTTGTCGTCGCGATGGACCACCAGGTAGGGTGCACTGCGGGGCGGCTGGAAAGGTCTGCGGATGGTGTCGTCGCGGAGGAAAGCGTGCAATCACGTTGCCAGATCTTTGAAAGGAAGGATGCAGGCTTACAGTGGTGAGCTACAGGGGACGGGCCGAGGGCAGCGATGGTTCGTGGGAGCCAGGCGACGAAGTCGGCGTGATCTGACGTCGCGGTGCTAGATGGCAGCGTAGCGTGAAATTCGCCTAGGAGGCGGAGCGTTTAGCCTGAATGTCCGGCTGAATATCCGCGAGCGTAGGCTGAATGTCCGGCTTGAAGGCGGCGCGAAGACCTACGGCAACAGCTGGGACGGTCTCGAGACAGGTTGAGTCCGGGAGGCACCTGTTGACTGCTTGGAACTGTAGGTGGAAGCGCTCTATCATCCCGTTGGCGTAGGTGTGGTAACTGGTGGTTCTCAAGCGCGCATACTCGATCGTCAGCCAGCGCAGCCAGAATAGCAATCCACCCGGTGAAAGGGGTCGAGGTGACTTCTGCGGTGATTCCTACCAGGTGCGATGCCTCAGGCCATCGAGTATAACGCTCGATGGCGGTGAGGCAGTAGCGACAGTGTCCAACAAGGGGGAAAGTGTCCTATGTTGTCGAGAAGGGGGCTCTGAAACCGATTAGAGGGCTGAGAGGATGCTCCTAGCGGTGATGTGACATGCCTAGTGGGTTTAGCGCATTGACATTGAATACAGGAGCACGCCTAGGTGCGGCAGTTGCGCTGCATGAAGGGCCAGACACAGCGGTCAGCCGCGAGGAGTCTGTGGCGCGTATTCCAAGATGGCTGAGATTGTGCAGCTGGTTGAAAAGGCTACGGTGATGGGACAGGGGTACATAGTACGTGCTTCCTCCTGTCCGTATGTCAGAGTAGATAGTGGCTGTCGACCCAGGAATGGCGAGCTGCTGCAGCTGTAGTGATGACCCGACCTTAACAAGGTCCTACAGTTCAGCATCCGTAGACTGAGCCTCGGCGAAGACGTCAGCTGTTAGCTGAGAAGATGTGACAGCTGCCACACGAGAAGAATCCGTTGGCGACCTCTTTGTATTTCCCGCTGACATATTCAATGTCGGTGGTAAACGGGGCACTGAACCTATAGGCTCTGCTCGAACGGCGGGACATTGCCGCGGCGCTGAGAGAATGCTTAGGTGAGAAGATTATGGCCGATATGGCTAGTGCAGTGCTGTGCTTCGTGAACGTGGTGACAACGTTGTACTGCTTCGTATATCACCAGAAGTTCTATGTAGTAAACTGGCGAACTCGTCTGGGCGAAGGTCGTGGTTCTGTGGGAGCAACTGGTCGTAGACCAGGTCATTTTCCGAGCTGAAAGATTCATAGAGAAGAACGCCAAGGGCGGCCAGCTGTTGCCTATGCGTTGCATGAGGGCGGCGGCGACGGTGACGCTAGAGGCATCTGTGAAGTACCCCAAGGGAGCGTATCGCACAGGGTGGGAGAGAAGCGTGGCGGTGCAGAGAGCAGCTTTGCATTCTTCGAAAAGTTGCGCTAAAGCCGGTGTACACTTGACTGGTTGGTTTCCTCGTAGCCCAGACAAGGGCGTCGTGGAGGGAAGCCTGGTAGTAGGCGGCGTGTGAAGGAAGTGCCACAGCGGAGCCGGTAGGAAGTGCTACAGTTGAGGAGGCGTCGCGAGGATACGGCTGCACGGAATTGTGGAGTTGGCACGGCGGTTCCTAAAGCTCTTGCTCTTGCTTCTGGATCTGCTCCTGCTCTTTGCGGAGCTGCCTCTGGAGTAGTTCCAGATATTGTTGTAGGGCCTCTTGCTCGTCCATGGCGGTGCGTTACTATCCGTTTTCAGGGTCATGTCGTGTCAACGGCAGGACGAATTCCAACATAAAACGTAACAACTGTTTATTCAACTAGCGGCAGCGTCGGGTGAGCATGCTGACGCTAGGCTCTTCTGGGCAGCGGAGCAATGATGATCTTCCGAGTTTGACAGGCTGGTTTTGTGGTCACCGCCGGTGACATATGCCTCGGGTGAAGCTGCCGTGGCGCTGCACCTTATCGGAATGCCGTGCAGCGTGCAGCCCTGTCACGCCGCGCTGAGTGATAATGAGGTGGAGGCTGCGCGGAATTAACCGCAGAGCGTGTCGCCACAATATAAACCTAATTTCGGTCATTATATTAATAAATAGCATATCTAGTACAGTTGTGCGGCAAGCATGGCCCAATATTGTCGGCGAGAACCCAACGTTGGCTGAGGAGCGTGAAAACTAGGCGGTCCGATTTCTCTGGTGTATTTCAACTGCTTAGTTAATATTCGCTCACTATTGGCAGCTCTCGGTATCGTTGGGATCGCACAGCCGCCCTAATACCAATATCGGCTCGACGTTGCGGGCGGCCGGAGTTAAATTGTATAAAAATGACTTAGTTTTCGTAAATTGGCTACTCTCCACAAAATAATGTAATCATCATAACTTGCTATACCTGCAATAAGGTCTTAGGGCAGAACATTGGGATTTGGCTGCTATCTACTTTAAGAACACATAACCGTCATTTAGAGACAGATAGAGACATGTCTACCGCGCGGCGTCAGCAACTACGCAAGTAGCCTCGCATAACAGCATTGAGAGAAATGCGTTGCAGTTGAACACCTGTCCATATCTTCGGCACCTATTTGTAAGTCTGTCGTAGTGAAACAGTTGCCCATGCACCGTTCCAAGCCTTGAAATCTGGTCGCAGAAGCACGCTGGAAATGAGAAAGATGAAATGAGTGATGCTGAAACAAGCTATTGCATATCTAAAAAACACCACACGGCCACGCAACTAAAAACAGTAGTCGGTTGAAATAAGTGTCTTGCGTATTACTACGACCATGGTGCTTCTGTAAGACACTGTGTGCTCTTTTGCTCCGAGCACATCATGCATTTCGTGCAATGGATGGACATTATCACGCCATGAATGCATCTGCGTTAATTCTCCTGCATTTAATGCCGGAGCATTAGCGCCTTAACGTGTCCGTGTTTTGACAAACGAGAAAAAATTGCAGGAATATCCACGGACACATATGTTCCGCGTGAGATAGCAACATTTTCTTCTGTTCGGAAATAGAATGCCGTAGGTTCTGAGCACCGGCGGCTGCTATTTGTACAAAAACTGACAGTATCAGCACGCAGATCTCATTCACTCATAGCAGTAACTGTATACATACTTTCCTTGCTAAATTTCAAGCACGCTTCTCGAGAAGGTACATTTTTATAAGACAGGGGCGTTGCGTAAAGCAGTCAGACTGGCTCTCGTAAAACGAATTCTTGAATCCAATCGGTACGAATGAAAAAAAAACAACTAAATACAGTTTTGTGAAGCTTCGATACACTGCTCTCAACACGATATCCGTGCTGGAGTGTCTCCCTGAAAGTCGGCTGCCGCGGCCGCAAGAGACTGAGACAGCTCGTTGCGTGACGGGAACGCCGTGAAAACGGTGCCGCTTCCGGCTTCTCTTCTGCTATGAGAAAAGGAAGAAGTGAAAACGAAGAAAAGGAAGGCTCACACTCTGCCTGATACAATTGTGACAGACACCCGATGCGAGCTCGGCATGATTGTCGCTAGATGATAGTGCCTTAAAAAGGCTGTCTTGTGAGTCATAGGTAGCGTGTAATGGTAGAATTCTCAAATAGTGGGTTCTGCGTGAAGCCCACATATAATTACTGTTTTTAGTTGTAGGAGAAATCTTTTCTATGGCGACCCATTTGGGTGCATGATGAAGGGGTTGGCCCTTCATTCCTCATGTTGTGCATTGTTTCTGCCAGTGTGGCATGTTTGATAATACTTCCCAATCGATTTTCCTTGTGATACTCTGGCTCCCAAAACTCAAGAATTCTTGTCATCCTAACATCATGCAATGCAAACGTTCGAGAAATTCTGAGACCAGCACAAAGCATGTATCAGTAGTAAATGTTTTGACTAGTTGCTTCAGTACAGTCACTATAATATCACTGTTATCGTTACCAAAAAATTTATGAATAGCATTGCTACGACGAAGTAAAACATGCTCATAAAGATGTAACTGGAAACGTTAAAAAGGTATAGGAGATTTAGCGGCCTCAAAAGAAAATAAAATCGCTCATACCTCTACGATACCGGCACTGTCCGAACACTAGCCGTCTGTCACAAACTAGAAAAGAAAGAGTACAAGAAAAAAATTTACGCACCTTATTGAAGCATTCAATTTTCGGTTCGTTCGTATATGGTCAAATCAAAGCAATGTGGTCCGACTACTCAATTCAATGCGTAATCGAATCATGTACGGAATCCTACATCTGTTCTCACGCTTTCAGCCCGAAATGAATATAATATATCTGACAGACTACACCCAGGTAGGAATTTTGGATAACAGTTAAAGTACTTGCAGGTGCTCGCTTGCTGTCGTAACAGATACTTCTAACTGTCTAGACTCGCTGAGGTTAGGTTGGGAATGCTAGATGAGTGAAGTAAGTACAATTGATTAGAAGATTGAAATGCAATCAACAAGAAGGGCAATGTTGACCATAAACAGAGAGGGTAATTTTGCTTCAGTTGCCAAGATGTTCACTAGTTATTCCGAGGTTGTGTCTTGCCCACTTTTTCCGCAGTATAAGTTTAACAGAAGCGCCTACGGTTAATTGCGCTTGCCACTACAGCGAACCATGTAGTCGTATTATAAAATACATACCGCGGGAAACGAGCAAGCATCAACGTGCACTGTGCGTTAAAGGAGTACTGACAAGATTTTAAGGCACCCCGAAAGGGACATTTTTCGCTCCCAGGATATGCACTATCAAAGCTCTCCGCACACCGGAGCCAGATAACAGGTATACAATGTTTTACTTTGATTTCGAAGTTTTCGTCACCCAGCATTTGCGAGCCAGTCCTACCGCAATGGACATTATCACGACGAGTCAAGACAGTTCACTGGGTTTGGGTCCGGTATGCGGTCTAAATTGCAGAAATCGATGTGACAGTCGCTGGACGGGAAATCATTCATCGTTCTTTATGTGAACCACATACGACTGAAAGCAAATCACAGTGTTGGTGCTGGTATTTCGCGAGTTCCAATATTCCCGTGACGTCAGGCTTGCGTTGACACGTCATGGCGAGGCCTCCCCGTCGATACCGAAACCGAAAGTCCTTTTTTTAAAGCTAGCGGTGTTAAAAATATACTTAATGCATTCCCATGCACCCCTACCGTGTTTTTAGGGTTCGCGACACCCGTGTTTCTCCCGTGTTTCTATTTAGTGCAACAATTAAGCCTAGTGCTTCCTGTCGGCTTATTAAAATATTATGAAAAGAAAAGCAAAACCAATACATGCTTACGTAAAGGATTTCGCAGTCCATATGTTGTGTCGCGGAAAATTATGAAAATAGAGATCAGCATGACGGCCATCTTATGCATAGAAGCCATAGCTACGTTGAATGTGTCTCTGAAGTCGGGCACAAGTAGACGCATATGGTCTATAATTGATTAGAAGTTTTCAGATGACTCAACGGGGAAGGAGATATATATGCTGCAGGATATTTTTCCGTATGACGGTCGTGGTGTGTTTCGTCTCTAGCTTTGAAAGCTTCACAAAAACGCATTCAGCGGCACAGGTTCGAGCTTTGTGCAGGTGATTGATAAGCAAAGAGTTCGCACGAAAGAGTTCGCATAGCAAGAGCTCGACGGCATGCCCATTTGATTTGTAATAATGTTAGGGCATACACATAGAGTTCCACGAAGTAATAATAATAATAATAATAATAATAATAATAATAATAATAATAATAATAATAATAATAATAATAAGCAAATATATGCAACCAATCCCTGCAAAGTTATTCGCTTCGTGTTTACGAGAAAATATTTATAGAAATAATTTCGCCACAAGGTCAAAGAAATAAATGACTAAAAACAATTCAGAATGTGATATGAAGTAAGCCTGACAGCTATAGCAGCAGTATGAAGGCTAGAAAAAGTTGGGTGACGCCTGAGCTTCGCCTTCAAGATTAGACCGCCGTAGCTTAATCACGCCCCGTGCGCATTGCCTTCTCAATTGCCAGCCTCTCTTCTATTCTCGGTGGATGTATCAAACATGCGTTAAGGAATATAAAGCGTGTGGCGTAAGATGGTCCATTTTAAACTGTCCTGGAAAAGCTACTGTAAGTGCAGTTGCGAGGTGCTCACTACGCCATAATTCTCCATTTTGCGAATCAGAGAATGGCCTACTACACCTCCATAAGGCAACACGCTAACCTGCGGAGCTGCCCACTTTGTTGATGCTTTTGCTCATGATGATGTATAAATATGTCTCAGCGCGTCGTAATTCTTGGCCTTTAAAACAGCCCCTCCTTGCGCAATCGACATGTTTTAACGCGGGGCGCGATTCTTTGCTTGTGTCACACAATATTCTATACGTGAAGAAGACTCCTGCCAATATATGACATTCATACAGTGTTATTTTTTCGAAGCAGTTTCAAGCAATGGCGTCGTTCTGTTGTAGACCACCTACCTGCCTGCCACGCAGAAGGCTTGGATTCTATTCTTACTCGAACTGAAGTTTGTTGTTGTTTATTTATTTGGATATTTCTTAATTTTTCTGTCCCGTGCACCCATGATTTTTCGTTCACAACCAACGACGCCGACACCGACGCCGACATCAGTATTTCTTCAAAACGAGCTCTTTAAAGGGGTGGTGCCATCAAATTTCGAGGCTATAACAAGCACGTTGTGGGTTTCCTCTGTATGCAAGGGCATCCCACACGAAGGGTCGGAGGCAGCAAACTTTTAGAATATATTTTAATTCACTTACAAAGTGTACCTAAATGCTCATTCTCCCGATCGAAACCCATCGCCAGCGCGCCAAAACTGACTTAGATCTGTAAGATGGGCAACGAATGTTGTAGTGACGTCACACCAAATCTGCTGTAGTAACGTGAGTGACCTCGGGACCTCCGCCACACTTCCGCAACGTACGTGGCGTCGGTAGTGGACTAGAATATATTGTAGTTCACTATAGTACCGGCAAAGCATCGGTTGCTGCATCACTCGGCGAGTTTCGATCGCTTTCTGGCTAAATGTCTCACAGCCTTGTGTGGTCACGTGACCATGCCTCCTACACTTCTACGTCACTGCCCAACCTCGGCGCCCAGAAACCGAAACCGAAAGTTCTCCACATCAAAGGCGATATTCAATTATTTAGCGAGAATACGTGAATCTTGCTGCGTGCATCATGCTTCCTGGAGCTATAGGAAACGCTTACAGCAAAGAACGCGCAAACCACAAGTTTGGTGGCACCACCCCTTTAACTCTATCGCGTTAAAACATGGGCTTGCGCAGTAGGCAGGTGTGCTGCGGCGTGAGGAGGCCCATATGAAGAGATACTCGATGGCCACGACAAACGACAAGCTGCGCGTGCAGTGGTGATGCAAATGACAAGCACATCCAGTGAACAGAACAGCTTAGTCGTAAAACGAAAAACGGCTTAAACATAACCCGACTTGCAGCGTCCCTCCTTACTGGTGCTTCAACGTATCATATTCAATGCCATAAAACGCTTCTGGTGTGTCTACAGGTACTTACAGCATAAACAACACGCCTGACCACAACAGATGCAACTTTCCGACACTGTCTAATATAGTGATATCGATTATATGGACACTCGGCGGGATGTGGCCATCACCGTCATGTTCCGTGTAAAGCCAAAATCGATAACATCGTGCGGCGCATATATGTTCTACGCCGGAGTAAACGAGCGCGAGTGCTGGGGACGGACGGAGCTCAACCCGAGATGAAACAAGTTTGCCATCTCCGCGACACGAAAAGGCGCATGACATAACGTCGCCCCGCGTGGGAGGACTTTTGGTGATGGCTCCTCAAGCAGCGGGGATACGCCCCGCCTGTCTTTGATCAGTTGAAGGAGCATGGATGGGCGCTTGTGAGTAGGGAGGAGAGTGCTGGGGGCTACGTTGCTCGAACAGCAACCGCGAACAATTATTTCAAGGGCCTAGTGGCTAGCGCTGGCGAGCGCGCAATCTCGACATACATTAGTGGACAGCACATAAACCCTTGTACATGTTGTGCTCTCACCACTTCGCGTTGAGACGACAGAAATCACAAAAAATGCCGCCACCTCCCCGAAGGGAATGCATTTCTTGCGCCTAGAGAGGGTACCCTTGCCGTCAGACATTCGCCTTTACCGACTTCTGCCGTCGCCTTGAGAGGCGCCCAGCCAGCGAACGGTCGAGAGTGAGGCGCGAGCGGACGGGAGAGTGGGGCGCCAGCGTTCTCGGCTCGGCATTGGCGTTTCACAGCGGCGTCTCGAGCACACATTTCCGGATGTTCTTGAGAGGCGCCCAGCCGGCGGACGGTCGAGAGTGAGGCCCGAGCGGACGGGAGAGTGGGGCGCAGGGAGGAGAGAGTGCGAACAGCGAGAAAAGGAGCGGCGAAGCATTGCACCTACCCTCTCCTACGCTCTCTCGCAGCACATGCTCCGGTTGCTAGGGGCGAGGATAAGCGCGCGCGCCCGCAGCTGTTGCTATGAGAGAGGGCGCCGCGGAGAACTCCGGATGCCTTACATAGCCCGACTAAGAAATGCATTCGCCTTTAAAACAACATCGCTCCCTGGAGGGGCCGTATTCCCTTACACCGGCATATTGTAGGGTTAAGCGAGGTCGGATCTAAAGGGGTTAGCTGCTAGCCCTACTTCGTACATTTAACATAACAATTTCTTGGTATCGCATTCATTGTTTAGCCCTTGCGGCGAATTTGCGACTTTTTGTAGTCTTCCAACAAGCCAGTGCTGGTAATCGCTTAACGCGTGATCAACGACGACTTCGTTTTATAGCGCTCTTATGGCCATTATGCCATCTCGCGGGTTCGCAAGGAGTCTCTGCGAAGCTTTTATATGTTCAGAGATGAGCGCATGACTAAGGGTAAATAATTTCTGTAAATTGCTTGTCGTTTGCGTTCTGGAGGTTGTGCGACTAATAGGAGCGGCCTAGCGCATCGCACAGTGGAGCGAAAGGTCACTGGTTCGATTTGTTCCATGGTGGCGCGCTTGGGAAAATATTCTTCAGGGCTATATATTCACACGCATATTTATTCCTTTATTTTTATGTGATCGCGCTTCACCCGCAAGAAACTTACTGGCGCTGGGCGCGGGCCACGCCCCAATGCTCGGGAGGCTTCTCGATTGTACTGAACTATTCTGATAAGATTGCGCGCGTTACGCGTGTAAGTGTGTTTATTCTGGAGCTAACGCGAACACCAGCGATAATGGCGGAATGTTCCACCATTCTTGTATAAAAGATCACGCGTTGTGCTGAGGGTCAGATTATCCACGACCGAAAGCCATGCACGCCGTTGTCATTGCATATCGAATGTTGCTTGTACTTTGCGTCGTTGTTTTCCTGGGCACAAACTCGCACCTTATAAAAAATGGTTTGGTACTTACCTGCTTGAGTTTCGCATCCTTCGCAGTGGCAATCAGGCTGTTGTAAGCTCATAATAGGTTACGCTATAAAAACTTACGAAAGAGGCGACTTGTAAATTTAGTCATTGACGGCAATCTTTAAAGCATCTTCAATTGGATAATGTCCAAAAGCATGTCAATATAGTAGGTACAGAGTGTGGGTCAATAGCCTTCAGTGCCTCCTTCTGGAGTTCGAAAGTTGTTGCACTAGTGAGCATTTCCGGTGAGAGAGATACGGGAAACCTGAAGACATAAGGGAAGTTGTTTAGTGAGCGATGCTTTCCGCGCCAAGTAGTTCGTATGGCAGTAGCACTGTACAGCGCATGCTGTTTCGTATTTCTGTTAGTGCACCAGTCCATAGGCTCCGTGCAGACGTAACTCCGCTGCCCGAGCGGAGGCGTCTCTAGCGGCAAGAAGCGCAGATTTGGCGGCATGCTCGCAATGGGGTGAAATCGAGGAACTATGCCTTTCACGATGACTATACTTTTCGTGCTTTTCGCGCTTGGCCAGTGACCAGAGCGACGGTCCGCCGCGTTATCAACGCGATCAGTCAGCCGCAGCTGATGGACGATAAGAACAATATAGCATAAGCCATAAAGCATCGCTCCGCGATTGCACCCCTGCTCGCTCCACGCTCCCGCTGTGACGGCGCGAGGTATTTTCGCGGGGAGTTTGTTTTGTGTCGGTTGCGCTACTCGTAGGAATGCTGAACTCCAGGAATAATTGCTGCGTTGTTAGGTGCAATAAGACCTACAGGAGTTCTTTGTGTACGCGTTAGTACCAGTTTCCTTTTAGAGAAGTCGTCGCAGCAAATGCAGTGCCATGGCCGTTCGATGGAAAGCGTTTTTTTTTTTTTCATTGAGCGGCCGTGACAGTGAAATTGCTGGTATCGCCAGTTTCAAGCTGCCGCTGAGTTCGCTGTCGCGTTAACCCGAAGGCAATTAGCTATGATTGTTTAGTGAGCGAGGCGACCCGCGTTACACGTGCGCAGTTTCGCTCAACGGGCTCGTCACCTCCGTTGTCTTCCCCCAGCTGATGCATTTTACGTTGCCGCGTTCGCCTGAGGATACACGAGGTCTGGCGGAAAGAAGCATACGCACTAACGCTACATTCTCTGACAGCTGCTAACAATTTGACATCTTTTGAAAGCAAACGGTAAAGAAAACGCCTCAAGCGAAGCCCCAAAGCACGGCGCAGTGGCTTGCCGCCGCCTGCGTCGTCTGCTCCCTTGTCCCGCCAAATCTGGTGCCGTGGCCGCTTTGGCGCTGAAGGCAGCGCCCGACTGTGGCGGCTCCTAACGTATGCACGGTGCCCATAGACGGGCTTTCTGCCTCTTACGCGACGACCAGCGGTACGCCAACTACTCAATTGTATCTTCGGTGCTGGAGCCTTTCACACACAGAGGATCAATTATTGTTCTAATAGCTTTCTGCATCGCATGTTCATCAAAAATGAAACCGCACGGCTACAGTCAGAGACAACTATTTTTTAGCACGTAAGTGTTTTAAGCCGGGGTCCACCAAAAGTCCACTGATATAATTCCGTCACGGATGTGACGTTTGTCAAGTACACACTAACGGATTACAGAGAAAAAGTCCACGTAGACTTCAGTAACTTATTTCTGTCACGGAATTACGTCGAAAAATACACACGATCACATGGCAAATAAAACCTTCCATCAAATGGGGTCGAGCCCACGACTTGTTGGTCCTCCACAACAGAAGCCGGGCACGCTATCCACTGTGCCACGTTCACACACACTGGAGATTTAAGAAATGCGCCTTTTATATCTCACACTTCTTACAGCGCCCGTGATCGGCGAGGTGGTGTCGCCGTCTGGCAGCAGTAAAGTGAAGTGATGCAATATTACCATGGCGTCCGCGATTAGCTCCTGCAACGCGTCGTTGCTACGCGTACGTCCCATTCGGCGCGTTTCCAATAGGAGAAGTGCAATTTTGTAAACGCCGTAACACACCTCCAGGTGACTACCTTAACCAAAGCCTCGTCCTGGCTCATAGAATTCATCCATATTTAAATAGCTCTACGACGTGCGCCTGCGTGCACGAAATACCGTGTTCCCCGCTTATGCTCACCCCGAGGAAAATCGCTGCCGGGCTAGATGATACACACGACATTCGTTGCGTTTTCCTCTAGTCCTGCGGTGGTGTAGCTTCACTGTAGTGGTGTTCAATAACGCTTCAACATGAGGCGGGATGGCGACCTTAGCCCATGTTCTTCGCCCAATCAGCGACGCTCTTCAGGCTGTCAAATCGTTTTCTCTGATTACGATCTCACCGCTAAATACAACAGCTGCCACAAGGGTTTGTTTAATAATTATTAATGGACGCTAGTCGTCAGGATGGCGACGTGTCACCAAGCATCAACGTGGTTGCCCTCACGGTAAACAGTGTTATAGCCAAACACCAATAGACATTGTGCAAGCTCTCTTGTACCACTGTACCACTGTACCTTGTACCTTGTACCACTGAACAGCAAACATGCAACTATTTCAGGCAAGACGCGTTTTACTTCCGTGTTATACTGATTCCTATGACGGGGGGATCGAGCATGCTTCTTTCATTATTTTCTGCTTCGGGGGCGCCATCAGCTGGACAACTGAAGAAGACAGTCACTTAGCATAAGACGAGCGAGCCGCAAATATTTAGTGGCACTAGTTCCCTCGGTTACTGCTAAGGCCGGGGGACAACGCTCAACCCTGGAATGGGCACCTAATGGATGCGCTCTAGAGATGCTTTGAACAGTAAACCAAGTTCCCTTATGGTCGTAAACTGATAAAGTAACTTGAAATAGTACCCATGATCTGCGTGCTTCCGGGTGCGTGAAGATTCTCGGAGGCTTGCATAAAACCAACTTTGCTTCATGATCTGTTCTCGTGATTGAGGTGCGTATTGGCCACGTGTTGGCCGCGTGTACCAAGTGTTTTCCGCGTGGATTGGCAAATGGTATATTTCGATATCAAGTCAAAATGCACATTCTCTTATGATGAAAAGAAGTGGGATTTTTTCAGTCACAGGACACAGCCCATCCATCGGTGCGGCTATCTCAATAGATGTTTTTAACGGTTATCCCTGCCTTTATGCAGCCGATAAACGCATCATTTTAGTTTCAATCAGCTTGGCTCTTCCTGATATTTTACTTCGAAGCGGGACGTAATGTAAATACCAAAAGAGTAGCCAGTGAACGAGTTAATGAGAAGTGAACACTCGCATCGAACATTGACACATTTTTTATTACTGCTAATATTTCAGTGCACTTCACTCTGAGAAGCAGCTAACGCGCTGCGGCTGGAGCTTGGCAGGTTATCAGGCACTGCAGCATGGAATCAAATCCATTGCAGTTGAAAGTCTCGCCGTTAGGTCTGCACCAATTTCTATATATGTCATAGTAGTATACGTTGTAGAATGCCTCGCCTAAGCGTAATCGGGGTCTGCAACTGCAGGCTGCAAAATAGAATGAAAAACAATCAATTTATTTCCGCACTCTTCAGCGTTGGTTATCATACGCGATTACAAGTTTATACTAAAGTAGAGTACGCAGAAAGTGCAGTAGTAGCTGTCGGTGTGACCACGACGGCTTCGTTCTTGCGCGATCTTTGTTTACGTAACATAAAACTCGGTGAGCTTAAGAGAACCATGAACAAAACCTGCATGGAAAATGATAATGGGCAAATGCCGATTTCTCATTGTGTTTTAAGAACAGGTACCTTATATTGGCAAGATAAAATTAACGAAATTTTAAAGTTTCAAGCAGTGACGGCTTCCTGTAAAATGCATAAGCAATATATTTCAGTAATACAAACTGCCGCCCCAAACAGCCATATGATTATGACGGACACCGTGGTGGAGGGCTCTGGAAATTTTAAACATGTGGTGCTCTTAACCCACATATGCAATGTGTCCTACATATAGGACGCTTCTTTGATTCACTGACATTGCTATTTCATTAGCGGATGACTAGCGCCACCTACAGCCCATCAAGCAGGCCTCATTCTCAACGTGTGCAAGCCTAGACATTGATTGCTTTTCATGCTGCCACGTGCCGACCGCTCTCTACGGGCAAACGCGTGCTTTGTGTGAAAACTTCATCGAGAGGAAGAAGTGCAATGTCGGCGCGCACGTGAAATGGTTCAAGGCTTACGACACCCCCACATAGCACCCCCAATGCCCAATGTCTTGTATGTAGAGGACGGCTTGTAAAACAATGTTGCATTTACCTGGTTGTAAATAAAGAAGCTGTGCTTTCTTTTGAGCGTAGAAGTACACTTTGTGTGAAAAAAAATATTTGTTTTGTCATTTTTTCTGAGTTTGGGCATATATGGGTTAAACGTGCACCTAAACCTAAATACACGGCCTCTAGCATTTCGCTTCCATTTAAATGCGGCCGCCGCGGCCGGGAATTGTATTTCTAGGCACAATAAAATGAAATAATTTGCTCGGATTTCCTTTCTTAGTTTTTAGAAAATGACTTCAGTTCTGGCTGCTTTAATCAATAAATTATCCAGGATGTGTCTCCTGAAGTGGACTTCGCTATATATTGCCACGTGCGTTTCTTTATTACTTTTGCTGTGTTCGGTTTTCGGGCACAAAGACTGTCAGCAACGCTCAGCGCGAACCGCGCCTCATTGTTCGAGAACCTTCGCGATCATTGCAGATCGTTTTGTTAAGATTTCGCGCAAGACGCGCACACTCGAGCTTATTCTAGAATTTGCACGACAGCCAGCGATAACGCTGGAATATTCGACGGCACACGTTTAAATGCCGACGCGCTTCAGCGCTGGTCAGTTGATCGACGGTCGACGGTCTGTACGCCGCTATCAGTGCATACCGTGTGTATTGCTGTAAATTAACTTTCCGTTTCCCGGCCACAAGTTCGGCCAAATAAACAGTTTCATCTTGACAACGCCGACTGCTGTCTTCGTCGACGTCACGACCACGTGACAATATCCTGAAAGACTTCGCTGTATCGTGGTAATTTTGATACGGCTAGGTAGCTGCAATAGCGGACATTGCTTCGTGCGGCAACACTGGGCGCGACCGCAATTTTTTGTTGGGCGCCATGGCGGAATTGTTTACTAGCGTCTCCATAAGGAGAGCCCACGAAGAGGTTGGCGAAGCTCTCGGGCCAATAAAAGGCTGCTGTTTCTTTCGTCATCCAGCGCCGAACGGTCAACGGACATCAGTGTGCTGCCACAAATCGACGAGAACTCAATGTCGGAGATCTGCGCGCAAAAAAACTCATCTGGACGGCAGCGCAAGAGGCGCACCAGTTCGCAAAGCCGAAGTTCTCTTCTCTAGTGACGTGCGCTTCTGATCTGAGGTAGGCGTTCAACAAATGTGTTTACTGCAGAGGAGGTGTGACTGTCCAACTTCTAAGATAACATTGCGCTGCAATACATCTCTATTGTATTTCCCAGTGTAATTTTATACGTGCGCCATAAACACTCGTCAGATATCGACACCACATTGTTTCTGCGCGACCTGAGCAAAGCTGTGCTGCTTTTCTCGGCTCATTGCTTTAGGCACAGGTATAGCAACGCTCTCCGCAGGAGCAGTGTTGTCGCTCTTCGAAATAACCAAGGCATGGACATATGCATGAGCGGTGCGCCACGAAGCAAACAAAAATACTGATAGTTTTCAACTGTATACAAAGACAGCGGCCCGATTAATGCTATTTCACTGCAAACGGGTTGTTTAGAATGCTTTGTGGTTGTAATTTGTCGCGCGGATTTAGTATTTCGTTCTGGATTTCTTGAACGCTATACGTGTGCGTTCATCGATGTAAAAAATTTGAATTGAAAATATTGCGCTCCTTTCTTTCGCAAGCACCGGAGGCGTGCGTAACCGCGCCTCCGTGGTTACGCATGGAGGCGCGCGAGGGCCCGAAATAGCGGGAATATGAGTGGAATTATCTAGCGAACAAAAATCTACATCTACTCTACGGCTCCGTGACTGTTAGCTACACACGTTTACAGCGCACGCTGATCGACGAAAAGAAAAAAAATAAATGGAGAGGGATAAGGGGGTGTAAAGCTAACGACAGACGCGGCACGCGGACTGCGCACTTCGGTTCACACTGGCTTGCGAAGCTTGGAAAGATATGCCTGTTGTGAATCATTTTGCCGATCGAGTCCCATATGTCGGCACTGCTTTACCGCTGACGTACGCAGCAGCGTATGTGGAAATGCCTACACACGTTTATATACGTAAATCATTGCTTTCGTCTGTCTGCAACACCGACAAGCTAATGTTGATCAATCATGCTCTCTCGCGCGTGTGCGACGTCGGCCGTCTCTCTTAAAGTGCATGTACCGTATTACATTGTGCTGCAAGCTAACTTATGTTGCACCTAAATTCATAGAGAAATACGCAAAGGCGTTGAAGAGCGCTTCGGCGCGCGCCAGTCATTTCCGAACCAAAGCACCGTGTCGATCTTGTTGACAGAACAAATTAGCGGCGGTACATTCTTTTTCTTCTTCAAGTAACTATAAATTCGATTTAAAGAAGTGTTACCTTGTTCCGGCATTGTCAGGGATCCCTCGTTGCCTGAACAGCGCACGAAGCATTGGGAGGTCATCGCGGAACGAATATTAAAAGACCAGTAGCTAACACTTGAAAGGCTGCGATATGCGACTGCTTTCGTTTTGGCGCCCAAAAAAAGATGGCGGACCGAGCTTATGGGATTGGCGACATATGGCGCTGTACATTTTGAATATCCTGCATTGGTTGTGCAGAAAAATGGTCGCGGAGGATCACTCAAAAGAGTGAACACTCTTCATTTAGTTCAAGCAGTACTTTTGGGCCTCTAAGAGGATGTGGCACCTTCATAAATGCATTGTATTTTCGAGTATGTTAAACTTCAAACTTGAAATATGCGAAAAAAAAGGACAAATAAAGGTCTGTATTCACTTATATGCGCTGTCTCGATACAGCTATAATGCTTTCAATCGTATTCACAAACATTCATTTTTTTTTATATGGCAAGCTTTAATTAACATTAACATCTGCTTACTGAAAGACGCAATAGAGTATTCATTTATGCAAGGAATTCCCACTATTGAATTCAATGAACACTTACGTGATGGAACAGCAAACTCCATGTGTCTTTTGGGGTACTTGTTAGTGCTTTTTTCTTATTTTTGTGAACTTTAGCACGTGCTCGGAAAATAAGGCGGGCTGTATGAATAACGTTCTTTTTGAAACTGAGTTACACGTCAATGCCTATGTTTTTCACGGTAAACTCAAGGCAAAGAGACGGTAACCCAAAACAAAGAACGACACATAACCGGCGCTGACACAGTCGCGTTCTCGTCTTTTTGCGCTGATTTTACCATAAATATCAACTTAAAAGCCCTGTTTTGCACGCTATGTTAGTCCTTTCACTATACCCTCGGTTAACGTAGTGAGTTTTTAAATTGTTGCCAGTGCAAAACGTAGATCAATATAGCGCAAGCATACATTAAAAAGCAATCACATACCAGCACGATAACGGCATTGACGGACGATGCGCCTGTCACATTCTAGAAAAAAGTACATAGAAATGAATGCACGCCCTTGAAGTACATTCTTATCAGTTCGGTAGCATGCAAGTACGTCAGTGTAAGCATTGCCAATTCAATTTATTTCTTAATAACACTTGCATTCACATACGTAATATACTCAGTTCATAGTAATGCCAAAATTGTATTAAAGTTCTAAACGTCATAGCTTCACTTTACACGCTGGACATCACTTACATACATTTCCTTCTAAAAAAGTGCCTTTCGTTGTGTCTGAATTCCGGACAAATATCTACAGTAATCCTTCGAATAGTGGTGTCGTATGCAGACCATCATGAGGTTGTATAGGCAGCAGTTCATTTCATGCAAAGACAGCGTTAGTTGAAACCACCAGAGTATTCTGAAAAGAAATTTTTGACTACATGTTACAGGAAAACGTCTCCTATGCTCACGCCATTCCCGCGAATAGAAAAGAAAGGCCATCAAAGTTCGTTGGAGCTACTCATAAAATTATCTCGTTAATATCGAGCACAAATTAATCACTGTTGGCTTCCGTGATAAGCGAAGCGGATTGTTTGTAGTTGGCCAAGCCGACATATACTTTTTGGCCGCCTAGCTTCTACGCCAAGTGTGTTGCTGAGGAAGCGCGGCCAACATTCAGTGGAATACTGGCTTTAGCTGGTGCTTCATCACGCGCCATCATTCCATGCTTCGCAGTCGATTTTGACGAAATTCTCTTGCCGAAACTGCAAGACAACTTCGTGTCGGACAGGTTCGTATTTGTTTATATCATAGTTGTTTTAAATGCTAAAAAAAAACATCGCACCAGTTCTATACCGTGAGAACTATACATACAGCAGAGGTGACGATTCGCCTGCATCTGCTGATGTTTGGCTTGTGTTTTTCTCATTCGAAGTGGCTCGTTCGCCTGTCTTTGTTGGCGCTCCACTTGCGTCTGAGCCTTCATAAGCTGACGGTTACCTTGCATGCGCTGGCATATCGCCTCGGCTTCTATCTCCCGTATATCTGCGTCTAACTCCCGCCGCTTGCGTTTCGCTGTCGCCTCGCTGGCTCGAACAGACGAATAAGCCCTTCGGCGAAGCTGGCGTTCACGGGAGAGCGTGCGCTGGCGTTACAAAGGAGCATCTTGCTCAGCGTACATGACGAGAAAGGAAATCTTTTTTGTGATGCAGTGGTGCCCTCACTTGAACGATTTTATTATTGATTTCACCTGTAGCGTCCTCTTCCCAATTTTTCTTTGTATCGTCGGTAGAACATATTAGCATGGTGTAGTTCAGTTTCCATTGGGAAAGCACGCTTTCAGACAGGTGAGAAATGGGTTCAAACCCTAGCCCCGGAAAGAAAGATTATTTATATTTATTATTTCTTTGGTGCGCGCCAGGTGGTTCCTATTTTGGTATCATGAGCGTGACGCCAAGCGACGACATGGCGACGGCGCGGACCCCTAAGGTGCTCCGCACTGAAAACACGCAGAAAAGAAGAAAAGACGACGGAAGAATGAGCCACTTAGAACCACGCTGTAATATCGCACAATGTGCTTGAATATTGCGTGCATCTTGCGCAGCTGCGAACTGAGGGCACTGGTGTACGATGTTTGAGAAGAAAAGCAGCTGTGATTGACACTCTGTCCCATCGTCTTCTCTTGTCTGTGTCTTTTCGTTGATGGTCCATGCAATTCAGTGTTAATGTAATGAAAAAATGTAACATAAATAAGGCTTGTTTTACGCAAAGATTGCTTGATTTATTAGGTAAAATTACGCTCGAAAGTTACTTACGCTCCAAAGCATTAGTTCATTAGTCAAGTGTTTAACAAACTTCTTCATGACACATATTTCATTAAAATTGATTAAAGAGAGTAATGTATAAGATGTTGTACGAAACAATAATTAACTGACAACTGCAGCATCCCATGTCGCACTCTCGGAACAATATTTCAGTTTATGCCATTATCTCCGAACGTGTGCTCTAAAGAAAATTTTGTGCGCGCAGCCTAGAATGTAAGTTAAATCAATGTCTTCTTATTCTGTCGAATATTGCATATACTAAGGTTTGCACACTGACAAATTCTGTACCCCTTTTACAAACTTGAAAAGACAAGGGAACTTAAACAAAATATTTCAACGGCGATTATCATGTGCAGGTAAAGAAGTGCAATATGGCTGATCATTAACGAAAACAGATCTCATTGTGGCTCGCTAAGTAAGCTGAGGTATGAGTGGCTATCATTCCCCAAAGAACTATGTTAAAAGGAGGGAAACTGTGAAAGTTAAACTTACGGGCACGGTCAATTCTTGCCTCCACCTCTGTGACCGCATATGTTCCTTTATGAAGGAACAGAAAAATAAGCGGCACTATTAAAAGTACCATGTGCATCCAAGCCATTTCTTTAACCTGTGTTGAATGGCATAGGCAATATGTCTATATCATGTCCGCAGTGTTCACGTTATTCAGCTGAAACGCGGTCACCTAGTTACGCATACATAAAGAGTTTCGTCAGCATCAGTTGCTTCGTCAACATCTGCTGCTTCGAGAACATCCATCAAGTTTCGTTCTTAACTAACTGAAGTTTCAAGCGAGGATTGAGTGATTTGGATTTGTTATCGATAACTGTTCAATCAAACGGCGAATATGCCAGCCTTTTTTGAACGCACGGAGGCTCTCATAGGATGTTAAAACGCATGGGCAAACTGGCATTATAGAGTGCTACAGTGATCAGCCCTACTGTTTCTTAAAGAACCCTCTTGCCTTTGTGTATTGCACATATATGACGCATGATATCGGTCTAGAGCGTGTGCTACGCGATAGGCAAGAATATATTTTGAGACCAGCGTTATCCATCAAAATAATGAAGTATGCTTTCAGCATTAGACCCCAATACAGACAATAAATCAGTAGAAAATTATGCGCGCGAAGCACATTGTCATTAAAGAAGACACGAAGCTTTGATTAACCTATATAATTACCAGCTATTTGACGCTGGTACGTTGATGTGGTTAAAACACAGCGTCCGCTTATCGCTATCATGAACCGGCGCGAGCTAAGCACATCGGTTGGACGGGGAACATTAGGGAGTGAAGTCACTAAAACAGGCCTTTCCCGTTCTAGTAACCTTATCACTTTTTTGGGGGAGCACTAGAATCACGGCGCGCATGGGCGCGCAAGCGGGCATGCCGCGTGATACCTTTAATACGAAAGTGTTGATGGTGGGGTTCACCAAGAATTCAATGACGTATTTCGGTGACGGAAATGATGTAGAAAAAATAGACACCATCAGATGGCAAACAAAAAAAATCCGTCAACATGAGTCGAACCCACGCCCTCTCGCCTCACGACAAGAGAGGCCGCGCACGCTATCCACTGCGCTACGGTCACACCTTTTGTACCTCACACTTTATTCTCACAGTGCTCTTGGTCGGCGGGGCTATGTCGCTCTCTGGGAGTGGTAAAGCGAAGTAGTGCATTATGACCGCGACCTCCACGATTAGCTGTTGCAACGCGTCGTTCCTACGCGTCCGTCCCATTGGGCGCGCTTACAATAAAAGTGTAATTTTGTCAACGCCTTTACACACCGCAAGATGGCGACCTGAGCCCAAGCGTCGGCCTCTCATAGCATCCATCCATACCGAAACATTACACCATTTCGCGCTAAAGAGCACCATGAGGCGATGCGAAGTCGGAGCACTTGCATGATCGCGTTCCGTTGGCATTCGTTGGGCATGCTACCGAATTCGCGTCGTGGAACGCGAAGAGGAACCCTACGCGCATCTTGCCCTCACTCTAGCCTGGCCGATAATTCTCACAGGGTGAGCGGGGAACGCGGTCGACAGGCGTGCGAGAGGGGGGCAGCGTAGAAGAGGAGAGAGAGGGGGAGGGGACGCGCATGCGCTGGTGCTCATTGCGGCGTTGCGCAGGAGAGAATTTCGGCATGTCTAGCCCGCGTTTCAGAGGAAGAGTGGAAATGGGGAGGGGAGAGGGGAAGTGCATAGGTGTATGGGAGAGGGGGAGGGTAGAGGGAAAGTGGAGAGGGAAGAGGAGAGGCTGATGGGAGAGGGTAAAGTGGAGAGGGGAGAGGGCAGGGGGAATGGTGAGGGGGAGTGGAGAGTAGGTGTGTGGAGAGGGTATGCGCATGCGTAGTAAGGGTGGTGACGCCGCACACCACCACCGGAATTGAACTCCGTCGTAAGATACTTCGCATGTAAAATAACTATGCGAGGCGCGCCTGCTTCGCCTGGCTGTAACACCACGTTCTCCGCTTACGCTCGCCTCGAAAGAAATCGCGGCCGGGGTAAGAGGAAGACACGACACGCGTTGCGTATCCATCTATTCCTGCCGAACCTGCGACCTTCGAATAAATCGAAGGTCGCAGATTCGGTCCCTGCCGGCGGCAAGTTGTCTTCTCGTCCAGTTTACTTTCTTCACATTTATATCCCAATTATTACAGATAAGGTCCCCTATACTTTCTTTGGCACTATTGTCTGGTACTTCAAATTATTTTTGTGTCTAACGATACGCGTGCTGCCAGACAAGCCACAACATATTGCTTTGTTTCTCTAAATCAATATTAGGAATGGCGTTGCTTCGTTGAGGCAATGTTCGTGCAGCGAAGTGCGAGAATTTCTGCTAATACAGTTGAATGGGGTAGCTATATGACGTGAGATGAAACGGCAGGATTTCGAGGTTTATGCTTAGTATAATTTTTACAGAGGCTAGGAATTGCATGGAAACAATTACTGGTAAAATCAGGTAGTTATCAAACGACATCCTACATATAATAACAAAACGAACATGGTAGCCTACGTGTAGAGGGGGAACACGTACGTTCACGGAAGTAAAAAACATTTCAAATGCAGCGCACCACCTGTACGCAACTCCACAAGCGCCGTCCGCCGTCGTTGGGAACGAAAATCTCCCGCAGCGTGTGTCTTGTCCTATTCGTATGTTCACTGACGATTGCGTAATTTATCATACTGTAACTAACATTTCAGACCAAGAACTTCTGCAGAACGACCTTGCTAACGTACACAACTGGTGCAATCGTTGGCAAATGGCTCTGAACGCCAAAAAACGTAAATTTGTTTCTGTTTCCCGAAGGCGCACTCCATTCCTCTCTACTTACACAATCGCAAACATCCCCGTTCAATCAGTTACAACGTATAAGTATTTTGGTGTTATTCTATCCCACGACCTTTCCTGGATTCCGCATGCGACTAACGTCATTTCATCAGCAAACAAGGCTTTAGGATTTTTGAAACGTCACCTCCGTCACGCGCCGCAACAAGTCAAACTTCTCGCGTACAAATCATTTATCAGATCACAACTAGAATATGCAGCTGACATCTGGAACCCTCACCAAGCATATATCATCAGTGCACTTGAATCAGTTCAGAATCGTGCCACAAGATTAATCCATTCTTCATATTCATATGACGTCAGCATTTCTCTCTTAAAAGCAGAATCAAACTTATGATCCCTCGCTTTTCGTCGTCGTGTTGCCACGCTCTCACTTTTTCACAAATTCTTTTACAGCTCGCTAAACCGCCCACCTTACATCTCGTCATCATAATCACGCACGTCTCATCGCACTGGCCATCAACTGCAAGTAACCCGTCCTCGAACACGCACCGTCACATTTCAAGCGTCATTTTTTCCTCGGGCTGCCAGAGACTGGAACGACCTGCCTCACCATGCTGCTGCCGTACCAACTCATTCCGAATTCCTGGACATGTTGCAAACCTGTATTACACCATAACACCCGCATTCATTGTTCCAATATGTAAACCACCCCTTATGTAATACCCCAAACGGGGTCTTTAAGGTAATAAAATGAAATGAAATGAAATTCGAAGCCAGTTGCGCGCTCACGTGGTATTTACTGCGCTTGAAACTAGCTGAAACATTCACATTTAAGAGTTTAACCTGAAAATTGTTCTCAAACTTGCCCGCATTCAAGCCTGTAAGGGTTGAGTGTGACCTCGGGTTATCACTTTATAGAAAACGTCAGATATATGCCATTCTTGGAAATGTGTACCGCCGAAGAAAATAAAACCAATTAAGGATTGTCCATTCAACGTGACGTACGGTCCTTCTAATCTAACCCTTTCAGCCCTGTATTTTTTTATTTTTGTCGGAGACATTTTTGTGCGTGTTTCCTTAATCGTCATGATCTCGGAAGACGAAAAACAAAAAATTGAGCCCGTGGTGAAAGTAATAATTGACTTACAGACACTGCACCAAATTAGGTCATCAGGGCTCAGCGGTTGTGAAATGAGAAAATGGCCTCTTTTTTTCCTGCTCTGAACCACGTCTAATTTTTCACTGTGATACTCATTGAAACAGCTTCGGTACGTCGACCCAAAAATGGCGCTTACCCGCCTCGGCGTCATCCATGACTTCGGTCAAGCTCCTTCTTTGTGGCTCCCTGCCCCTAAAGAATACCGCACGTGTGGCGCTGATTGCAGTGGGGATCATTGAAGAATCACTACCCCAAGAATTAGCAGTTTTGGTTTCGTTCCCGAGGTACTAGGGCAACTTTCATGAGGTGTCGTGAATTGACTACGCCAGGGCCGGAAGGGCTAATATGGGAGAATATAATGAAGAAACGATGTTTGTAGAAACTAGATGTGCGTAAATAGAGCCATTATAAACTGGTTGATGATCCGGTCTTATTACTGCGAATCTTCATATGGTTAGGGTCATGCGGCTGTGTCTAGAAATCCCTCTCCTGTCGGACGGCGCGAGCATGAGAAATGAGGGTCCTTGTCCTTCTTATTCGCCCCGCGCTGCACGCAACATCAGCGACTCTAGCGCACTCGCTTGAAACAACACGATACGTCTGTCTCATCATGTGGAGACGCGAATGTGACTGCTCAGTGCAGAGTGTGCGGCAGCTCACACGCTTTTAACGACACTCTCATAAGTGGTAGGAAAGTCACGAGATGTGAGAGGGAAATCATCGAGGCGTATCAAATCCAAAAACAAGGACATGATCGGTGTGTCAGTGTACCTTTCTTATAGTTATCACGAAAAAAGGTGACCTTTCTAGGAAAATGTAATTAGAAGACATTATGCGCTGAGATTTTATCTGCACTGTGATAAGGATCATGAGCGTTTTGGTCGCAAGTGGTTTGTCCCATGCACAACGCTATGATCTCTACTGTATCATGTGCGGCGCTTGTGCGATCTCGGTTTTCTGTTTGACTAGCGGTTGCTTCTTTAAACTGTTGCTAATCCCAGCTTGTGCGTACGTCAAATTTTCTCCTATTGCTTTAGAGTCCTTCAAACCGGGGTTCATCGATTTTCCAGAGAACGTTCTTGGCTCGCAACCAGCTCGGAAGCTGGTGCAATAGCAGCTGCTTTTTTGTTTCCTGCATCTCTTGCTCCAAGTCTAGCAGCGACCAAGTAAGTGTAGAAGGCACGAACCTTGTGCAACGTGTAGCATCGCTGGTCAATAACATTCACAAAGTGGAAGGGCTCATGACTTTTTTTTTGTTTAAAACATTGGCATTTCGCTGAAATTCGATATTGATTATTATCGAAAGGGGCCCTTTGCATTTATAAGAAATATTTTGTTACATTTAACACGAATGAAAACTACTAGGCACATTTAACTGTGGAAATTTTAAACGCATTCACTTACACTAGAAATGAGCAGCACATTGTGAACGTTTTCCAGCCTGATGTTATATTAGGGAGTGTCACGTCACTAGTTCACAAAAGGCTAACCTTTCATATTTTCAACGCCACCGCATTAAAGTCTTTCCATTGTTCACCACTGGGCTCGCTTGGTGAGAATTTAATATGCAAGCGAGGATTTATTCGTGAACGTAAGTACAATAAAGAATAACGTTAAACTGATTGAGCGGGCTTCATGCTTTGGACCGTGACAATTCTAAAACAACTAGATCGACACGTTTCAGCTAGCGCATAGAACTGCTAGAAGAATATTCACAGAAGTATTGGTTTCAACGAATATGTTCCCCTCCTCGTTGCTGTCGATCACTGTGCTCTTCCTCCAAGCAAAATGTGCAGCCAGTGTTGTAAACCTAGAACCTAGACGCGATACACTGGGTAAGCGTATCATTTTGCTTCTTTTCACAAAATATCTTTCAGAATTATAGTGTGTTTTATCTAATCTGTGCCTTCCAAGATAGATATGTGGCCGAACAACAAAAGCAAGTACACGAATACCGTGTTCCTCTCTCTGTGGCCACTGTTAAGTATTTCAGAGTTGAAAACACAGCGCACCATATTTTATGACGAATGTCATGATGATGATGATGATATGTAGTATATTGTGGCGCAATGTCCAATGATTGCCAAAGCGAGCCAAACGCCATGTTTACAAATATATCAGATGAATATCTGCTTTGCGCCAGTATTTAGGCCACGGACCTCAAAACGCTACGAATGAGTGATCAGTGATAAGCGCTGACCGATAACACGCAGGCCGCTGGAAAAGTGATAAACAGGTCTGAAAATTTTATATTTGAGTCTTCGACAGCTGTCGGGGTCGGTTATTTTCCGCAATGGCAATGAAAATAGTATATGCAGCGTGATATTATGGACTTCTCTCATCCCTCTAATAAACTAACAATATAAGTTGGTGAGAGTTTGGTACATTTCTATAGAAGTTCTCAATCTAGCACACATTCCAATAACTGTATGAAATGACTAAATATGGATTGCCATGAGTGTGAAGAGATAATGCAAACTATAATTTTCAGCTTCCATGTGCGGTCTAAACAAAAGTTTAATTTTACAGGATGTGACAAACGCTATGAAACATGTGAATATCCATATTGTAAGTATTGGCCACCTCTGTTTATTGCGTATGCTGTCGGCCATACTGTCGAGTATTTGCTGCATTTTACAGAACAGTGTTTTTTTCGCCGGTTACTTCGAAGCTTGCGGGAGCACTAACCTGCAGAAAGTGCGGTGTCTTACCTTTGAATAACACACAAAATCGCGAAGGTTACTCTACTTAAGTGTATTGCTTGTATGGACGCCTATATATATATTATTTTTATTAAAAAACCTAAATATTTTACGAGATCATTCAGAAACTGTGTGTATGACCAAGTGTAATTTATTGCGTATCGCCGAAAAACCTGCGCTGAATGTCCTCGTGTGGCCGCTTACCTGCTATATTAGGCTGTGTTTTATGATGAGATTGCTGATTGAAACCAATGTTAACACATATTCTTAAAAAATATGGCTGCCACCGTAGTATCTGTGTATGGTTTATTTATCTGCTAATGAGTAGCATATTAAATAGGCATTCAATCGCTTCTGTACTGATGAGGTGCTGTATAGGCGTAGTTTATATTCATGAAGAAGTTAATCTTTAAGATAGGACTCTTTTTATACCCTTAGGGCATAGTATACGGTAAGACCTATGTTTCAGGTGAGAAAATCTTATAAAAATTTTACTTTCTTCTCAATAAAATATCCCGCGTGCTCAGAATAATATACGTCGTAACGCAAAAAATGACGCTGTGCTGACGCAGCAGCTGCGCACCAATACGCTGACACGGCAGCAGAAAGCAGGAGCTTGGGTGGAGTGGTATTTTATTATATATTTATTATTCTTGTTCAACACACCTCTTATTGTTACTACGACTTTGCTTTCTAGCCTGCAGGTGCAGTCCACGGGCAGGTTACGGGTTTCAGAATGCGTATTACTTTCACTACAATGTCCTCAGTCGCAGCTGTCTTCCATCTGGGGAGTCCATGAACTGCAACGGATTTCATTCGTTACAACAATGCCTGCGCCGTTGTGTAAATATACCACGAAGGCTTTTAGTCCCGTATAATGTTCTCTAGCTATCTTAATAAACATTTATTGCAATAAAGAAGGTAAATGCAAGATTATGAATTAATTGAGTACTTTTGCTGTCCTTATGAAAGTGCTGATCTAGAAGGGAGAGAACTTAAGGTAGAGGCAGTTGCAGTCTTTTATGTTAGCAACAGCATGCGCCGCAAGAATTAGCGAAAAATGACATTATCGGACCGTTGATATCGCTGCACCCTTGCGCTGCAGTAGGCAGTGCTTTTATTCACCTGAAATACACTGACGGAGATAAGGTTCTATTGTTGTGTTTGCAAGGTATCATAAATGCGCGCTGAATTTTTGAAAAGTAAGGTAAAAAGTCTTTACAGAATTTTTACGAATATGTGGTGATCATATTGCCGGAGAATACTCAAACGCACCGCCTCACTCTTTGTCGTTTTCAACAATAATTTCATTACGGATGCAGCAATAACGCACCTATATAGACCGTGTCTGCACTTTTAGCTTCTATATTTCTTACAAGTTCAGTTTCTGCTTACTATTTTAGGAACAACTATGTAGAACCGCGCCATTCTTATTGAAAAACCTGCGTTGGTGGATATGGCGGAAACAGTGGTGGACAAGGTGGAAATAATAGTGGATGGAGTGGAAGCTGTGGTGGTCATAATGACTGATGATGGCGGTGGTGGCGAGCTTCGTTTTGTGTTAAGTGGAAAATGCTGGCTGACGGTGGCGATGCAAAACATGTTTTGCTGGATGGCTTGGTAAACAGGCTGCATGGCGGTGGTATGATGGAAGCATAGTGGATGATGGTGGCTTGATGGAAGTGCACGTGGCATTATGTGAAGTCACTGTCACTTCTAATGTTTTCCTGTTCAATGTGCAGAAAAACACGCTTACAGTTCAAAGAAGCCATCACCGATCTTTAGGCTTTCTAGCACGCTTTTAGTTTTATTCATGCGGCGTTAATAACGTTCAGTTTCTGCTTACTATCTTAGTAACAACTATGTAGAACCGCGTCATCCTTATTGAAAAACCTGCGTTGGTGGATATTGGAATCGTTGGTGGATATGGCGGAAACAATGGTGAACAAGGTGGAAATAATAGTGGATGGAGCGGAAGCTCTGGTGGTCATAATGACTGGTGATGTCAGTTGTACCTGTACTTCAAGTTTCTGTACCTCAAGTTTTGTGGAGCACAGCAGCCATGAATGTTTACATTTTGCGCGCGTACTTAACAGGTTTACATCCGCGATGTGTTGCTGTATTGTGATGTTTACAAGTCAAGAGGTGTCGGTGTGAACAGCGACATTAACTGTGTTACATCGCCGCGTAGTTGTCGAGAAGTAAATGAGCTCTTGCTGCGCAAATGCCCCTTCCAGCGGGTAGACCAGAAAACGGTCGCCGCTTGATACCGTCACGTTAGAAACGCAGCTCTGGCAATTCTTGTACACTCAATTACCTCAGCGGCAATGAAACAATGAAAATGCATGCGAAGCTAAAATCCACAAACATTT
>NW_023614816.1:0-62602 GCF_013339695.2 Rhipicephalus sanguineus
TCGAACCCGCGCGCACTCGGTCAAGTGCCGGATGCGGCCGCGGTAGCCCGACAGGTGGCCGCCTCCGGTGCCCTTGTAAAGCACAAACGGCATGTGCAAGATGACCCATCGCGATAAAATTCTGCTCGTACTCACCTGTGCTGATCTCGCAGTTTTGCGAGTTCCTGTTTGGCATTGTGGCGCTCCTTTCGGCAGAACGCCTGACACTGCGCGATGGCCCTACGCACAGGGCGTGCTTCGTTCAGGATCGCCACAAGCTCATGCCAGAGCTCGTCGCGGCTCTCTCTGGTGAAAGATGGGTTCAGTGGGTACGAGGGCGTCGAGATCTGGGTGATCATCCAAAAAAGCGAGGAGTTCCCTCTGACGATCGGACACCCGGGCACCATGCTTATTTCGAACGCACGACATCGACGAGATTTTTTTGAAAATATTCACCAAACGCATTTTTTTCCGCCTGCGCGACAACACCTGACGAGCACGTCAGAAAGAATTAACAGTAATAATTATCAGTACTCCAGCATATTGCTGTTTGATAAAGTGGTTTGAGAAGAAAATGCGACATCTTTTCGAATAACATAGTAATAGAAGCCGAGAAACAACTTCGTTATCCTGCACGGTGGTCTAGTGTAATTGATCTGCACTACTGACCCGGACGGCGCGGTATTGAATCCGGGCCGCGGCGACCGCATTTTCGATGAAGGCGAAAACGCTTGAGGCCCGTGTAGTTGGATTTAGATGCACGTTGAAGAACACCAGATGGTCAAAATGTCCGCAGCCCTCCACCACGGCGTCTCTCATAATCAAATCGTAGTGTTGGGACGCTAAACCCAATTATAATAATTATTATTGAAACACTTCGTTTTCAAGTTTATGGTCCCTATTCAGACTACAGACGTTGCGCATCTTTTTCCGGAAAGCTCATTTTGGGCCAACTTGTGCCCAAAAACTGAAAATACAAGATGCAAGCCATTCTCACTGTAAACTGACAGCGGCGTGGACAGTCTTCAGCCGTCAGGTAATCTGACCATTGGTGGAACGTTGGCAACACTTTTTGTGGCTGAAACACGAATACGTGAAAATCAGGCAAGTACATGCGTGGAATTATCGTCTTCAATTTGCAGACGTTGCCAGCACTTACCATGAAAGCATTCACCAAGCCACAGTTCAGCTTCCAGGTCCCGACGAAGAGAGTTCTTCCGCCACACCTACGAGCAATGGCATGACCCCGGGAAACATGGATTAACCTCCAGAATCCAGAGGTCCGCCTCACATGTCCGCATAGTTTGATTCAGCCAAATTTGTACCAATAAAAGACCTCGGAAATCTCTTATGTTAACGTAACAGCATCTGTCTGCAGTATTACCGACTATTCAACAGCTGTGAACGAGTCGTCGGCAAGGTAGGACTTGTACCATAAGCTTTAACGCATGGGCTCGGGTTCGTCAAGGCAGTGTCAAAAAGTAGTCTTCATGCTTACTGATTGGGACAACCCAGCTTCCGGCCACCGCAGGCGTCTAACCAATTACTGCTGTGTGTTTAAGGCAGTGTATCACAAACTAAATACAGCATTAAAAACTCCCATCTGAAAAAGGGTAATGAAACACATTGTAATAATGCACAGGAAATTATCCATGACGACCAGCCCGACTATGAAGGATGAGGACGCAGCATAGGGCAGCGAATATACTACGGCACATTCCGTTTATGTTCGTCATAAAGTCACATCGCGCAGTACCAAATTTGGTGTATATCAAATGAGCGAAATGGCCGCGAGTGCACCATGAGGATGGCATGTAAATCATGCCATACATGACATGCATACCATGGTTTTCATGTTACCACCAGTCACTTATGTTCGTCATACAGTCGCATCAGGCAATATCAATTTTGGTGTATGTCAAGCTAGTGAAACGGCCGCGAATGCACCATGAGCGTGACATGTAAATCATGTCGTACATGACTTACATATCATGATTTCCATGTTACCACCTTTCATTTCTTGTCTTCTTGTCGTCCTTGTCTTCTTTTCGACCCTTTGACCGTGTTGGCATTGACATATACGGACCGCTGCCATCAACTCTAGCAGGTAACCGCTGGATTATCGTTGCGGTAGATCATCTGACGCGCTATGCCGAAACAGCCGCACTGCCGACTGCCACAGCCCGTGACGTTGCCACGTTTCTGTTGCGACATTTCGTTCTGCGACATGGCGCTCCTCGCGAGCTCCTAAGCGACAGAGGGCGTGCCTTCATTGCCGACGCTTTGAAGGCACTGCTTGATTAATGCCGAATCGTGCACCGCACAAGTACAGCGTATCATCCGCAAACGAACGGCATGACAGAGCGCTTCAACCGTACTCTTGGCGATATGCTATCAATGTACGTCGCCTCTGATCATTCAAATTGGGACCAAGTTCTCCCTTTCGTCACCTACGCTTACAATACTGCGGCACAAGCTACTACTGGATTTTCTCCGTACTTTCTTCTATACGGACGAGAACCGTCCAATACGATTGACACCATTCTTCCATATAAACCGGACGAGTCCGAAAGTACCCCCCTGTCCGAAGCTCCCCGACATGCTGAAGAATGCCGCCAGCTTGTCCGCTCCTTTTCTACCGAGGACCAGTGGCAGCAGCACTCCCGTCAACCTGGAGACCGTTCGCCACCAACATTTCCCCCTGGCTCTTTGGTATGGCTTCGGGTACCCGCTACCGCACCCGCCCGCTCCGCAAAACTCGTTGCCAAATACCTCGGACCATACCGCGTTGTAGAGCAAACGTCCTCCGTCAATTACCTCGTGGAGCCCATCACACCATAGACTGATCTACGCTATCGGGGCCAGCGAACTGGTCCACGTCTCTCGTATTAAGTCGTACTACGACCCAATCGTTGTGTCCTCACTCTAAGCCGCCAGTATGGCGCCTTTTTCTGCGGAGGGCGATTGTAAAGAAGAGTGACCTCAGCGGCATTGCTCTGCGCCTCAGTGGCATCACCATCGGCATGAGCTCGTGGTTGCTGCGCTTGGCCGAACGCTGCTGACCGCTGCTTGTTCTTGCCATGTTCTTTGCTAATAAACCTCTTAACAATGCTTTCTTAAAGGGTCCTGTTGTAGCCACCTGGTGAGGAGGAATCTGAAGTTGTACTTATTCGAGAGCTCTTCCCAAAGCATAAGGATTGCTCTAATAGTGACCTGCCACCATGTGATCGTATGTGGCTGCCGCCTGCCTTCAAAGTACCAAGTAGCAATCCATGGAGCAGCTGCCTCAAGGAAGTCAAGCACTTCAGACTGCCCTTTAATATTTGCGTACCTCATCTTCTGAGCATTCTTTTTTGGACTCGAACTGTTCAAAGCTTGAAACAGCATGTCCATCCTGTCACAAAAATTGGCCGTGGCCAGCGCAGAGTCTGGCAGTTCTTTAACGTACACAAGTGCAGTAATTGCAATGGAAACGGATGCACTATGAACCAGGGTCGCCCGCTTTACTTGCATATTGCTGAATGGTTTCTGATATGTCTTTCCGTTAATTTTGGTGCCAATCGAAGCCTTAGCACATGGGTTGAATGATACAACTTCGTAATGTGTTCCGCGTTGGTTTCACAAGATGTGGTACATCGAAAATGAAAAGATGCGGTTTCCATCAACAGTGAAAAATGGTTTCCTCACAGATACTCCCAGCTGCCTCGACAAGCTCACATTTGATGCTCCCTGGTCACATATTAAGGCTTTTATCGATATTCCGATTTCTTGTAACGGCTTAATCAGCAACGTTAATAGGTTGTGCAAGTGTGAAAATGATGCGGAGGCGTGGGCTACTGTGTAAGCTACTGGCTGAACCCATCTCTTAGAGATTCCAGAAAGCAGGACCACCATAGCCCGGTCAGCGATTGTTGAAGTTCGCTCAACACCATTGTCTGTGAAGCCCTGCATAACATCTTGGGTCACATCATAAGCCAAAATTTTTTTAAGCGTCATCTCATCAAAAATTAAAGCGCACACTCAGTCGCGCTTGCTCCACAACCTAGTTGACAACCGAATGGATGGAACTATCCCTGGAATTATTCCCGGCAGCATTTTTACATTTGAGAGCCATCTCCTTATGGAACGTTCACTAGGCAGTGTTAGGAACGATGACAAAAAAAGCGATACGCTCTTGCGCCACAGAAATGGAACTGCAAAGCAAATTTTTTTCATTCACCGAGTAAAACGTTTACCCCTGCTTTTCCCTCTCAGCTGAACATGACTTTTTAAAAAACATTTCATCAGTGTCAAAAGGTTTGATAACATCGAACGCTTCTTCAGTTGTGCGGGGAGTCTTCACCTGCCGTTTCCGTAGTCGTCTTCTTGTACTTGCACACCCGCCCTTGAAGCCGCTTGATGATGTCTCTTTTTTGGCCGGCAAGACTTTACCGCAAAGGTGGATGAAGTGCTTGCAGAAGCTAGAAAAAGAAAAACAGTAGTTTACTGCACAGTAACCTTACATTATTAGAGAATAACTGATGTTGCTTCGTTCACAAAGGGTGCTTATGCTATAAGCAAGGTAATTTTAATTTTCTAATGAAAACCTAGCAGTAGAACATTGTACTGTTATTGCTATGAAAAGCCCAGTTTGCTGTAGCTATAAACAGTCAGTGCTTTACGGAACCCATCCTACAAAAGGGACTCTAATTTACTGCAAAGCCATTTAGGAGAGCGGCCGGCACACAAAAATTATATGTTTAAGATGTACCGTTGGGATAGTTATCAAGATGACGTGTATTATCACACATTTGAAACACTAAATCTTGCAACAGTAGGCAAGCACTAAAGTTCAAATATCCGTGTCGAAGGACTGATCCTTGTTTGTACTCATTCCCAGCTTCTACTGCAACCGTAGAAGAGAGTGCAGATGTCGCAACAGACTTAATGTATGTGGTCCGTCAGATGGCTCACCCATGAATCTCAAAAGCACAGTGCTGTGTCCACCATAATAGCAAAAAATAATGAGTGTAGGTAGGGCTAGGTAGTTTAAGGTAAGGGATATTTCTTACGCAATTGCATTCACTGCAACTGCCGGACCGTGCCTACTGGCAGCATGATCAAGCACTACATGCACTTATGGACAAGTTGGATTAGCACTATGCAACTTGAGAGCTACCAGCAGAAAACGAGAAATGTTACCTTGACCCTGTGAACCCCAAAGTGGGAAAGGGTCACTGCAGTCATGAATGATCTCCGGTTTAGGCCTCATGTCAATAAAGCTCTCACGTGCCACAAATGGACTGGTAGACTGGGCTGGACAGAATAAACGCCAGCAGTATAGAATAAAGGTATGGAATAGAGTAGACAGCATGCAATGGCCATGTATTTGTTTACATGGTTTGAATGCTTAACGCAATGAACACAGCTCATAAATAACAAGAAAGTGAGTTAACACAGCACATACATTGCTAGACAATCGCTGAAGGCGATGCATTGGAAAACACAGATAAGTATAACACACATAACACACACCATGCGATTTAGCAACAGTGTTTTATAGAGAAAATAGCCTGTGCTAATAACCAGAATGTTAGGACACAGTGCACAGAGGTAGTACAAAAACACAACTTTGGACAGTTGTGTGCACACGCATTTCTCTAACAGTTTACCCTGCGCTATCATCATCTGCCAGCGAGTCAATGGGGGGGGGGGCAGAAGGAAGAGCGGTTTTCTTTAGCTTTGTTCGCCCATGGTCCATAAAGCACTGCGGGTGTGAAAGTGCCCACTGCACAGGCGGTAGACGGCATACAGCTGCGAGGCTGGCTTAGAAAGCAGGTCTTGACGATCAGCATACTGCAACCAGACCTTTCCCTGCGGGTGGGGGGAGTTCTGCTTAAAGGGCCAATCAACAACCCCGCGGTCTAGAAATTGTAATGAAGAGAAATATGCGCACTTTTGAAATGTGAACATGTTGCCGCAAGAATTTTGCGACTACGTGCTACAAGTAGGAAGTTACAGAGGTTAGAACATCCGTTTCAGCTGGTTTCAAATTTCCGCGCGGGCTCGCCACCCTTCTCACCCACAGGGAGGGGAAGGCGTAGCCCGTCGTCGTGAGTCCGCCCAATTTGGCAACGTGACAGGACGTCAGCAATTAACGTCATCGGTGAGCTCGATCAGCCGCTGCTACGCACTTCCGCTTGCTGCGGCCCGGGTTGTTTATTGGTTAAGTTGTCACACGTGCTCCGTAACATTACGGGCAGTTTTTGGCTCTTCGGTATTTTTAAGCCTTTGTGACAGTTCACAATGCAGCAGAAATGCGTGCTTGCTTTCCAAGACGACCAAGGGGCGCGAGAGAAAAGAACCCCGCTTGCCGCGCGTGCAATGGGAAAACGAAGCAAGCGCGACCCGTCCGAGCTACCGCAGGTTCCCCTCTCTCCGCTCGATTTGCAGCCGACAAGTGAACAATGCTTCCTCTACGTGTTGTCGAAGGCCAAGTTCGTGCAGGTGCGCTATTGACTCAGCTTTTTGTAACGGGTTGAAGCTTTCAAGGACCCACTGGTTACGTAATCCGCATTGTATCACGCCCGGTCGTTATTTCACTCTTCTACCACGCTTCATAACATACGACAACATGAGAAAGAGACAGAGTGAGGGAAGTAACTTTATTGAGACCCGGAGGAAATGGATAATTAGAGGCTTATGGGCTTCCTGGCAACCAATAGAAGTGTACTTGCGAGGAACCCACTACGCTATGAACCATCATAATTTTTCTGAATTAGTGAAGCAGGCACTACGCAATTTTTCGTTATTCTGCGGAGAACCGTGGTACCGTCTAAACACCTATAAGGCATTATGTGCACTATGTTGATGCTGTGGCTGATGACGATTAAGAATTATGGCAGGTCCCTTTGTAATGGGTTGGAAGCATTCAACAACCCACTCGTTGCGCCATTCGCATTGTGTGACGTCTGGTTACAGAATTCGCGTTGTGTGACGCTTGGTTGTTATTTTACTCTTGAACCCCGCTAGATAACATATGTTAATATGTTTCCTTCCCGACATGAAGCCTGTATAGGGTCTTCTTGCATAGGATTTTTAAGCACCGTTATGGCTCTGCGGTAGAATACTGGGATCCCACGCAGAGGGACCAGGTTCGAACCTCGTTCCGTCCTTGAATTTTTTTCTTATTTCCTTTTTTTCTTATTTGGAGCGATAGTGGTTACGGACACAGGCGGCGGCGGACAACTACGGCGCCAAAAACGGCCCTTGTTGTGATCTCATAACAGCTTTCGCCGTAAAACATGTCTCACAGTACCTCTACAAGACAGGTCTCAAGCTCATCTCAGCTAGTGATTCACAGAAAACAAATTGTCTCCCGCAAGGGCCAGGACAGTGAAAAATATTGGAGTGGGATAGGGAGCGAACATTGCTGTTACAAAGAAAACCCTTCCCATTTGTCATAAATGGGTCATCTCTGAAGCACATTTGACGTGAGACTCTGCTTCAGAAATACTTCAGAACATACTGATATAGAACGACTGAAATCAGGAAACCAATTTTTTAAACATAGAGTTCCGTTCCATGGCTGTCTTACAACACATGGTAACGGCATGGTGTGCCTCACACACAACAAAAAATGAAGCTTGAGACTTGTCACATCTGTGCAGCTCATAAACATACTTATTAAGAAACAAAATAGGGACGAAGACAGCCATGTGTGGGCAGGGCCACTGCGGGCCGCGTGTTTAAGACCCATGCTCTAAAATAAGCACAAAAAACAATTTTAGAGAAGACACACTCAGATGTTCTGCTCTTTCAAATTACATTTTAGGCTTTTATTTTAATGCTCATTTCTTCTCATCAGACTTGATCTGACGAGCAGAGTGCTTCTTGATTAATATAACAATTCGGTGGAAGTTAGAACTATTGAACACAATTAGAACTTGGTACTGGGCTAGTTGGCACATAACTTTGAGGAAAACATTTAGATGTCTAAGTACCACCAGAAGAACGACGAAGCACAAGAAAAGAGTGAGTTGCGAGTGATTCTCTTTTCTCGTGCTTTGCCTTTCTTCTGGTGGTGCTTAGGCGTCTAATGTTTTTCCTAAAAAGAACAAAATTACTCGGTGTTAGAAGAAGCTCTTACCTTCGCATCCTTGCCAAGGAGTTTGCAGTCGTGTTTATAAAAATAAGGCTTGTAAAAAAGAGGCCACTCCACCTTCACCTCAGATAGGCTGTGAACCGGTGAGTTGGAATTTACGAATTTTGTCGGCTCGCTGTAGGTGGCGTCCATGCACGCCTTTGCCACTGGTACAGTGATGTCACTCAGGGTCTGCAGGCTTTCTTTCTTGAAGAATTGCATTTTTCATGCATTGTATGGACAGACTCTAAGCAACGTGGTTACCTGCTCGCGCACCCATAGGAATGCTTCCTTGCTTTTTTTACTCATTGTTGCTGAGCATTGTTGCACCTTGAGGGTGCAAGAAGGCTCAGCAACAATGTTGTTGTCTCCATTTGTTGGAAGAGAGAATCGTAGCCACTGCCCAACACCTTGGCGTCTATACCCCGATCTTGAAGATGTGCAGGGAAGCGTCTCACTACCGTTTCTGTGACAGTGCGTATGAAATTCCTATGTGGCCTTGGCGTGACTTGTGTCATTTCGTAAGCACCTGACGAGGTCTCTTCTTTCCCTCGGAGGAAGTGAATCAGATTCCTCCAGTGTCACTTATGTACTTCTAGGTAGGCTAAGTTGGAGTTGAACTGAGGAACAAAATTAGTTTCCTCTTCGCTGACTGCAACGGTGTCGACTTGCACCACACCTAAAGGCATGGAAAGTAATGTATGTCCCCGACTGACCGAGAAGTGTACTTGCAGAAAAAAGTGAAATATGAGCAACATTCAGAATTTTGCCTTTACATGCAGAATTTGTACATACGAAAATGTGTACTGATGCAAGAGAGTGCAGTGGCATCGTTCTAAGGGCAATGAAGTTGGTCATACACTGAGCCTTGAATAATATACCGTAAGCGCTCTCCAAGCGCGTCACCAAGGCACAGCCAATCACTCTGTCTTTGACTCTATAGGCTCATCTCAAAAGATCAATTATGATTTACCACGTGTATCTCATGCCCGGTGTGAATGCACTGAAAATAGGAATTATGAACATCTGTGATCCTCCGCTCTCTGGGACCCAGTAAGCAGTGCTTATTGGCTCAATGGCACACCGAAGGGTGGAGAGGGCGTTCAGGTGCTAGAAACCCTAAAGCACTCCCCCCTTCCCTAGCCTCTTCAATGTCAGCCACAGGAAGTGGGGAGGGGGAAGTTTCCCATACTCACCTCCCCGTCGTTTGGCCAACTTTCTGCTTGCTGCCCCACTATCTCTTCACCTGGGGCCCAACACAACTGTCATAAAATTGATTATGAAATTTAGATGTATCCCTATCATACCGTAGGGACATGAGTAGGGCACGAAGACTCATAGTATCGAAGGCTTTCCGCAATTTGAGTGATGCGGCAAAGAAATGACTGTTGTGGCGTTTAGCGTGTTTCATGATGGCCTGCAGCAGGCCTTGGCCTATCCACAGAAGTGGTGGGTATTTCTCGGCTAGCACATCTCTATGCGCTTTGTGCTGCTAGCGACCTTGTGCCTTTTTGCCACTAATGATTAGATCATGTTCACTAAAAAAAGCAGACATACTTGTATAGCTCCTTCACTGAGAACGTTGCAAACGAATTTGTGAATGTGATGATAGCCACATCAAGGTGTACTTATTTTACACCTCATGAAAAGCCTAATGTCACAATATGTTGGTATACCACACTTTGAAGTAGGTTATCAGGTACCTTCGCAGCATCGCGTTTAAAATGACAATTAGCACGTGGTCTTCCCTTTCGTTATGCATGTGCTTATCATATTTTGCACGATTCTTAAGAGGCAATATTTTGGCGTCCTTCAGAATGTGCATGGAGGAAATAATCAGGTTTAGCGTAACCGTGAAGTAAATGTTTACTTACTCTAGAAAAATGGTCAGTTCTGTACTTAGGAGGTGACACAGCCTTTTGTGCAACTTCTCTTAGAGTGGTTTACCCCGCAACACAGGCTGAGCAATTTCCGAAAATGCAGGTAAGTTTTTAAGAAGCAAGTTATAAAATTTCTGAGAAAAGCAGATACTTATTACCAGAGAAGCATACCACAAATAACGGTCATGATGAAATCATACAGCTACCAAACTATACCGTATTCACAAGAGCAAGAAAGCTTCGCAGCCAAACCTAAACAAAATGAAAGAACCTTACATTGACAAACGACAGCAGGCATTAAGGCAAAGACGATTCATGAACGTAATTTAAAACGCCATAGAGGACATTCCTGTTTTTGTACATGAACCGTGGCCAAGGATAACTAAGGGACTTAGGCCGAATTGCTGACGTATGTAGGTTCTTCATGAGAACAAACGCATTTAAGTCTTCTGAATATCTTCGGGTAAACGTGCAACGCGGCACGAAAGACGAGAAACGGACGACACGAGCGCTGACTTAACCGAAAATTTTATTTCGTGGACAAAAAAAATGCGTTCACGTCACATGGTGATTGCCAGATAAACCATGATTGCCATGCAGATCGGCGTATTAGTTCATTACATTTCTTCTGAATATTTCACTATTACTAGGATGTGTACAGTTAGAAGTATCTTGGCTGACTACTCTACAATGTTGCTGACTTGAGCAATCATTTCGTCATCCTTTTCTACAAACATTACCACATCACACACAGAAATCTTTACATTTGGGATAGGGACAGAGGATACAGACAGTGCAGTTGGGCAGAGATTGTGCGGCTCAACACTACATTGATCAAAAGCAAATGTCAACTGCACAGGCACACCATCTTCTGATACAGTGTTGCTGTGTATGTAATTCAAATTTGGCTACCTTGCGTCTAGCCAAAGGTCACTGGACATATTCATTTGAAACAAGTCAGCTACAGATAGTGGAATATTCATAAAATATAAAGAAATTCCTGGGCCTTGTTAGTGAATTTTGCCTTCCTCTCATTGCCGTCTCATAGTTTAGTGATGATGGGAAGGAACGTCCAAGGTGCCGTATCTGTGTGATCATGTGCAGAAGCCTGTGATGCTTATGTTTTCACGCATCAGCCCCATAGAGACTATTAGAGTGCTGAAAAGTACTCTAGCACTACTAAGCACTCACATTGTGGTTGCTGTAAATCACCTGCTGGTATGAAGTCCTTGGTTATGAAAAAATGCAACAACATAACGAAACTTGAGGTTGCCGAGGATGCAAAGCTAAAATCGGCTTCAAAGCATCTCGGGTAGTCGCTCCTGCTCACAATTCTATGGAACTTAAATTTGAGCTAGGCATGGTTTACTTCACTGCAGGTCATCCATGCTGCCTCTGTCACGGCAAATTTGCATAACAGTGACAGTTCCAGAGGAACACCTCCTAAAAGGATGTGCATGGGATCGTAAAGGAGGTCTGTAAGTAGAGAAAAATTGCCGAGATCTTCAAGGACGTACTTGGACCTAATGCCATAGTTAGCTGATAATTCGGTGCGCTCCTTTTTGATGACTCCTATTGCAGTTCTAACAACTGCCTCTTGCACTGATTGTTTGAAGAGGGCAGTACTATCGGCCAAAGAAGTAAACGGTCCACGGCTTAGGCGGCCGGAGCAGCTGCGGGGACACAACGCGGCGCTGCTACTTAGCACCGCGCGCTGGCGGCGAGATTGCGCGGGGTGACGCGCAACTTCGCCCTCGCCCTCACGCCAGGCCTTCTCACGCTTGATAAATTTCTAGTGCACCGTTCGGTTCCTCTGCTGCTGACGGTCGCGACGAAGGCAACCGTGCACCGCCGCTAGTCCATCACATGGCGCTGAAAAGCATTGACGGTGGGGCGTAGGGCATCAATCCGCAGCACTGAGAAGGAATGAAGACCCGTCCCGATTTTTGTGTAGGCTATACTCAAGTTATCTTTCATATTAGTGCCAGTCGCCTGCGTCCACCGCTAGTCGGTTCTAGGCAACAGAGCGCAAGGCGCCGCGTCGGCGGCTACGGTGACGCGCGCTTTTCACGCCGGCGCTATATGGCGCCGAGCGTTGCTGCGGGCGTGGCTTCTCTGTCGAGATAGATTTTATGCCATTGTCTCCGGCAATGGTTTAAGATTTATATCAGCGACGCCTCTGAAAACTGCCTTAATTTGCTACTACAATATGTAGTGCGTAATGAAAATGTCTTTACAAAAGTACGGTCAGGAAGAGATGATTGGGAAAGCGAATCAGACAAACTAGTCAGTCGTGAACGTTTATTCATAGAGGCAGATACAAATGGCATTTCATAGCTTGAAGCGTCTTCAGTGCGATGAAAAGTTGCCGTCGACCGCGATGACTTGGCCGACTCGCCTTGGCATCGAATCATAGAGCGCCACCACTAGCTCCGGACGTCCGCGCTGCGCTTCCCACTCTTCCTTCGCGGCATGCCACAGCTGATCTGTTGTACCACCGCAAAGGCGCCGTTAGGCAAGCGTCTTCTTCAATATTCCCTAAATGTTCTCGATGTGTTAAGATCAGCCCCGTACGGCGGCCACGGCAGATGACGAACGGCGTAGCGCTCCAGAAGGGCGCTCACAGCGCGTGCTTTGTGCACGGGGCTACGGTCATGCTGTACCATGTAGCAGCCATCCTGGAACGGCCCGTCGAGGACGTATGGAATCAAGTGGTCGACGAGAACTTCGCAGTACGTTGCCCCTGTGAATGGGCCCTCGAACCGCAGAAGTGGGCCAAGGCCGTCCCGGCTAATGGCGCCCCAAACACTGACCGAGCAGCGGCCGCTGCTGAGCACGCTGTGGATGTGGCCGGGGAGATACCTGGGCATATTGTGACGGAGGCGAGATATAGATTTAACAGATGTTTATACCAGTGAATCGGCAGCCAATACAATATGGCTGATGAGCACCACGCGCAAGCGCTTCACGTGTTCTCGTCTTCTTTATCTTCGGAGAGCCCATGTCGCACCGTAACATCACTCTCCCGCGGCGGAAGCGCCGTCACGGCGCTTGTTATGGCGACGAAGAGCTAACAGAGCAATACGGTTTCAGTCGGGAAACGTGCACAACATCCGTCTGGAGTGAGGAGGTCGAAGAGGCTGTGTCCAGAGGTGCGATCTCATAGTTCACGTCGCTGAGTTGGCGGAGTACTTTATAGGGACCATGGTAACGGCAGAGAAGCTTCTCTGATAAGCCGACCTGGCGGCATGGTGACCAGAGGAGTACCAGAGATCCCGGTGTGAAGTGAACGCTTCGATGTCGGCTATCATAACGATCTTTTTGGTGTTCTTGCGACAAAGACAGTCGGTCACGGGCGAGATGACGAGCTGTGTGTGCTCGAACAATGACGTCGCCGGCGTATGCAGTAGACAAGGGTCTGGACGAAGGAAGCAGAGTGTCGAATGGTAACGCTGGATGTCGGCCGAATAGCAAATAGAACGGGGAATAACCAGCTGTGTCATGTCGTGAAGAGTTATAAGCAAAGGTGACAAATGGGAGTGCGTTGTCCCAGTCGCGGTGATCTGACGAAACGTACATGGAGAGCATCTGAGTAAGCGTTCGGTTGAGACGCTCGGTCAATCCGTTCGTCTGTGGATGATAAGCTGTGGTGAGCTTGTGCTGTGTGGAGCAGGCACGGAGGATGTCATCCACGACACGTGACAGGAAGTACCGCCCTCGATCAGTAAGCAGCTGCCGAGGGGCGCCATGATGTAGAATGACGTCGTACAACAGAAAGTCAGCGACGTCGGTGGCGCAACTTGTAGGTAGTGCTCGAGTGATGGCAAAGCGTGTGGCGTAATCGGTGGCGACAGCAACCCATTTATTGCCCGAGGTAGACGTGGGAAAAGGGCCTAGTAGGTCAAGTCCAACACGGAAGAATGGCTCCGTAGGTACGTCAATGGGGTGTAGGTGGCCAGAAGGCAGCGCAGAGGGGCGCTTTCGGCGTTGGCAGTGGTCACAAGAAGCGACGTAGCGAACCACAGTACGGTACATGCCGGGCCAGAAAAAGCGACGTCGTACGCGGTCGTATGTACGAGAGACACCAAGGTGGCCGGCTGTCGGTACATCATGGAGTTGTTGCAGGACACTGTCGCGTAGATGGCGAGGTAGCACAAGAAGTAGTTCCGGGCCATCGGCGTTGAAGCTACGACGGTACAAAATGTTGTCGTGCAGTTCGAACAGGCGAACAGAAGGGTCTGGTGATGGGGACCCTTCTGTCCCCATCGGAGAGGGATCGGAGAGCCCATGTCGCACCGTAACAATATTAGAGTAATCATTAACATAAGCCGAATTCAAAACTTAACGCCGAGCTTTCTCACTCTGCTACCGAGAGAAAATAAAGATGAAGTCTCAAATTAAGCCAAATACAATATTAAACTCGAAGAAACACTCCGTACTCAGTACTGCGTGCAGTGCACCTACGTCAAGTCATACAGCATGCAAGGTGAAAATGAGGCTGGACTGCGTTGCGTTGGTGAATTTTTTTATTTTTTTAGTACTGACTAGTTAAGCGAACTTTACCCGCAATTTCCCTTAGCTAGAAGGATGACAACTCATACCTGCTGTTTAACGGACGCCACACACGCTGCTGTTGGTCCCAGCGTGTGCTGAAAGTTGACTCATCCGTGAAAATGACCTCCCGCCACTCCTCTGCAGTCCAGTGCTCGAACGCCCGGGCGAAGTTGAGCCGCTCTCCCCTCTGCTTTGTTGTCAGGTGCGGCTTCTGAGCGGCAACGCTGTTCATGAGGCCCGCCTCTCGCATTCTGCTCCTGATAGTCTCGCAGCAGCAAGTGTGGTCCAGTGCGTCACGGATCTCCCTGGCGAAAACATTGAACTGTTCCCCGATATGTGACAGAGTGTCCTCAAACGATATCTCGCTCCGGTCATTATTGCACCTTTAGGGATGAACAACCAGGTTTCCGGCAAATGCAGCAGCTGTGCTTAAGTTAGTTGAAATCCATCGTCTCTTGATTTATTTGGTTTCCATTCTTGCAACCTCTATTTCCAGGTTGATATTTGCGGGTGCCATTAGAAGAGCATTACTTGTGGGCGCTCTGCGGCGCGCATTTTGTCAGCGCAACCGAAAATGCCAGCGCCTGGCGCAAAAAGCAGACGACAGAAAGCGCGACTGCTCGCGCTGCCAAGGCTCGACGATGCCTTATGTCGCGAGCAGAAGTGCAACAAACGTAAACCTTTTCACAAAGCAGACGCACAGCGATCACCATCACGGCGAATGCCAAGCACTTTTAAGTTCGGCCCTGCACACCGAACACAAATACACGCCAACGGCGACGCTCACCCCCCCCCCCCCCAAATTTAATGTTAAGCATCGTTCAAATCTGATGTAGGTGGTCTTCTTCATTGATACCTTTTAGTGTATGGACTCTTGACAGCGTGTTCATCTACGTTAAAGTCTTTTTTAAACAGCCTGTTCGTTGGGCATTTCAGCAGGTGCGGAAGATCGAATAGAAAGAAAAGACGCTTTCCCTTGATGTCTATATATGGTTTTTCTGCAGTTACGACCTGTGAAAAAAACTGACAAATTCTGACTGCCTTCATCATAAGCAGCGGCTACTGGCTCAAGACCAGCATCCGCAAAAGAGCTGTAGCAACGTAAAAGGAGATCCTTCAACACATCCGCTGCTGTTCCACTGTGTGAAAGAAAGTAACCCAGTGGTTGCTTCAATTGGGTCTGTATGTCTTTTGCCATGAATACAAGGGCCTTGTTTGCCAAGACAAGTTCTTCCCTTGCTCACCGCTGCCGTACTCTTTAATTCCTTCGATTCGGTCACAGGAAGGAATTGTATAGAGCTTCTTCTTAAAGTGCATTTCACCGAAAACTATGGTGCAGGCACGCTCAGGTGTTGAAGAGGTCGCTGTTTGCCTTTTGGCTGGGTCAAAGATTTCTGGATAAAAACCTTTTCTTCATGGCAGACGTTGAAGCCACAGCTGCAGTGATCTCACTGAAGGCAACACCTGTAGCTTGTCGAGCTATGAAAATAAAGGCTAAAGCAATGGCTTTGTTTTGGCTGCACCAGCGGTGACTATGATGGCTCAGGTTGTTCATCCTCAGCTGAGCTTCGACAACTGCGCTGACGGCTGGAGATACTGGCATGCGAATATCCTCAACTAGATAGCCAGTAGAACGCATGCTGCGTAGTGGTTGCAGTCGCTTCATCCTGTACGCCTGGTGTTGAAGCTTCCGCAGCTTTGCTCTCTGCTGGTCCATGTTTCGTTTATCTTCAGTAGAGGAAGTACTGTATGGCACGAAGAAAAAATATGAATTCCGTTAGCAACACGATTGCAGGTTACGCGACAGCAGAAAAGAAACAAGATGTCAGCGGAATCACTCAATCCACTCAAGCGGAAACTGAAATTTAACGGGCACAAACAGGAAATGCCGAAGGCTTACAATCACAATCAATGCAATTGCGGTATACGCAGCTGAAGCTTACTAACACTAACCATAGTGAATGCTATATCGATGCTGTTGTTTTGCATACGGCAATTGCTCGTGGTTCAGTGGCCAGAGTCAAAAATAAAATAATGCCCTAATTGGTATTATCAAACTGACTTTTAAATCAGACGTCAATACAAGTGTGACAAGTGTTATTTAAGTATCCAATAAATAATATGCCTCTTTGTGTGCCGTGCTTTGGTACATGTTAGCTGCAAGTTGGGTCTTCTGTCACTGAAATATTTTTGAGAAGAATGAAGTAAACATACCTGAAATGAAGGCTGTGCAGTGTTGTGGTCACTGGTAGAGTCAAGCTCCTTACTTGCATTCACACCCTGTATATGCTTGCACAGGTTGCGCCTGAGGGTATTATTGGTGCACGAGCATGTTACATTATGTGCACAAACCTTGCACACTGCACAGGAAAAGGGGCAGGTTTCTTCGCAGAGCCCATCTCCAGTTTGAATAACTACGTATTGAGTGCCAGGTGTTGTATGTGACACAATAGCCGATTGTTGAATCCCAGTGCTTTTTACATCGTCTGCTGAATTTTTTTGTGGCATCCTGTGTTATGCTGTTGTAGGTTTTTGAAAAGAAGTTCTTGCTTTTTTCAAAATCTTTATGAGTCGGCCAAAAATTTTATCGCAATTCAGTAGCACTGAAATCAGTCTGTCGACCCTTTTGTTGTGTTTTCCGTACAGATAGCACTAATTTATAACCCTGTGCAAGGCTTCTAATCTCATATTTGTGTTGATTCCTGCTCTGTGCCTCTAGCAGGCTGCCCATACTGCGATTCGCTTTGCATTTTGTTCTGTGAAATATTTTTAAAATCGCAGCAGTCTCTTTGCATCTGTTCATTCTTCATCGCACCAGTCATAAAATGCATTCATAAATGCATGAAACTTCTTCTCTGTTTCTGCATCCATTAGTGTTCTCAGTGCCTGCAAAGGAGAATGCAGACAGCGAGAAGAGCGGTCCTGTTTCTGATTTTAAATTGAATGGTAGCTTGTCGAAACTGCTTTAGGTAAAGGGCCCTGTGTTACACCCTGCACCAAGGCGAAGCTTGATCATCATGATCGTCATTGTCCTAGCTTCACTGTGGAAGCTTGCTTGTCCTAGCTCAATTTGTGGAATACTGCACATGTAAGGCAGAAGTTCTAAATTGGGTTTCCACCGTTTACAGCTTTTTGCTGGCTACCAGGATAGCTTCTATGTCATCTTGTTTTGGGAAAATGGTCCATGTGAAATATTGGAAACATCAATGCTTTGTTAAAAACACTGGACAGCGAAATTTTGGTGAGTGACCTATGCTTTAGTGAGCTTGTCTGTGTGATTATTCAAAAGTCAACTTGTAGGTGTTCAAATTGAAGAGAGCTCCTCCGCCACACCCATGAGTCATGGCATGACCCCGGGAAACATGGATTTGCATCCAGACTACAGAGGTCGGCATCAGATGTCTGAAGAATTCAATTCAGCCAAATTTGTACAGATAAAACACCCCGAAAATCTTATGGTAATGTAGTTTGTCTGCACTCTTTCCGACAAGTCAGTTTTAAAAAGGCTGTGAGTATCTTCACTTTCTTCTTTCTCAGAATACAGTGGATAGATGAATCGTGTAACCTACGGAACAGGTATGGCGTGTAGTCGTGTGCTAACATTTGAGATTCTTGGATAACGAGCCTGTTATTCTGTGTTACATTCGGTATTTGATGTGTGAATAATCATTATTTCTAAATACAAATTCTTTTCTAATCTAAATTATGTGACATCACCAACTGCTCTCAATAAAGCAGTCAATCACAGCAAATATATATGTTGTGTCGCCACCGGATACACCGTCCGGTGGAACCAAGGAGGGCGCTTTCGTGCCGGAGCACTCGCTGTGTAGATCAGACCAGGCCGAGAATGTGGCGGGGACTGCTCTTTTTTGGAGAGAAAGCGTGTAACGGTGGTTACAGGAAATGCCCGTTGTGCGGCGCTCTGTGCCACACCTTGAGGAACTGATACTGGGCAGCAGCATGAAATACGCGACACCACATCATCTCCCCCTAGAAAGGAAAGGAGACGCAAACTGTTGTGTATCTGTACAAGAGAACGCGATCAAACTATACAGGACTAGCGCCACAGTAGGTAATTGCAGTTGTACTCTTTATAGAACATTATACAGTGGTAAGGCACTGAAAACTTGGCATCCAGTAAGAGGCGTAAGATGGACTAGTAACAATGCAGTAAAATACTTTGGTGCAAATGACAATGGCATAGTTAAAAAAAACCGTTTACCTGGAATTCACCCACGGGATCCTAGTGCAAGTACCTTGAGCGTTGCAAACAGGGAAGTTGTTTCCAACTGACTTGGTTGCTCAGGAATGAAGCGCGACAACGAGGCGGCACGCATCGGGAGTCAATCCAGTGGGGCCGTCCACCCATGTAAAGGCCTTCCCATCGTTACAGACACCGGGCAGAGGGGTTCAGCCCACTCACTGCCAGATGGTGTGTCTGGGCCACATGGCTACCGACTGTAATATGACTTGGTCTAGCGCGGGAGCTGCCGAACTGGCCAGTGACATGGCCTTGGGGTTCGGCAGAGCCCATGCTGATTTGGACGCTTCCAAAAGGGGATGTACCTCTTTGGCTATCGCGTTCTCTGTGAAACTGCTGTTGCCTTATTGTGTGTCTGCCATTGAGTTTTTCTTTCGTTTTTAGGTGACGCCGACCCAGGAAACCTTACGAGATGGGGTCCCGAGTCCCCACCCGGGACGAGGAGCCTCACCAACCGCCCCTGGTTGCCTGCTAATTGGCGGTAGAAGGAAATAAGAAAGACCGAATAATCCAGAAATTAGGTTTTAAACAGGAGAAAGAGTGGAAGTAGGGCATTGCTGCAATCGCACAAAATTGAAGTTCGTTCGATTATAACTTGTAGACGTGCTGCCAGCACAATAGGCTTGACCTCGATGAGTGAAAAACCAAATGTGTTGCTTCGTACACCAGTATTCTTAGATATTACCGATGACCATTTTGTGCTGGGATCGCTTGAATGTAATGTTGAAAATGCCATTAAAATCTTAGGGCTCATTTTTTCAGAAGACCTGGCCTAAAATGAACATGTCAAGTACGTATTACTGAAATTAAGTAAAGCATCCGGTGTATTACGCCGGAATCGTCACATAATACTTCCAGTTAGCCTTAAAATGATGTTATATTTTGCACTGCTGAACCGTCATTTATATTACTGCGTATTAGTATGGGCTGACACAATTGCTTCAATCATTCAACTCCTACTACTTGTTCAGTAAAAAGAACTTCAATCAATAGAGAGTTCCTTCTTCCTAGCACACACACACAACTTCTTTCGTAAACACAAATTTATTCAGATTACGAATGCATACAAATATAAACTATTTAGGACATACAAGCTGAATGCTGACACCAACATATCCTCACTATTGAAGGCAATATGTGCTGGCTGATCTTCAAAGAACTCATCAAGAATAAGATTGAATAGAAGGGGTGACAGTGGGTGACCCTGCCTCAAACCTCTCAATGGATGTACCACCTTTGTGTGAGTTCCACAGAAATAACTGTAGTGGCCCGAAAGTAGAAATCCGCAATGTACTCATGTACTCGCAGAAATCTTCCGAGACCCCATTACGTCTCCTTTTTCTAAGCTGCTGTTTGGAAAAGTTCTACTTGCAGGGAACCGCCGACTAACGCAAACGGCAGAAAACAAATTATTAACAACAGCCGCTTTAGTAAGTCATCAAATCTGGGAATCAATGGTAAAGTAAGTTGCCGGGACGTTTATTGAAAGCCAAAATGGGTGGATTTCAATTGTGAATAAAAAAACCGCCACAGCTAAGCCAGTTGGCGAGAAAGCGAACATGTGATAAAGGCGCAAAATTTGCTGTAAAAAGTGATGTATGTCTTTATGTCGCTGAAATTATCAAGTTAGTTTGACTTTTTTGAAAATGTTTTCGTTGCGTTTAGTCGAAATGTGAAAAAATGAAGTACCGAAAATGTTTCATTTTTGCCCTTATGGCAAACCCATGAAAACAACGCTGCCCTTTTTAGGCGGCAACTCCGTTTACGAAGATCCTGCAGTAAAAAATGCCGCCAATGATTTGTTTTGATTGGGTCTGGATTTCATTGTTTTTTTGTTATGTTTTCCTCATGAGATCATCATGAACCAAATGTCCATGATAGAGGTGTCATTTTACAATTGTTATGTTCTTGGCAGTGATCATCTGCATTGCCATGAATTTGCCGTCTCTTTTTTCTCGTGTTTTTTTCATCGAAGAACAACTGCTAGCTCGATGATGTTCTATATTGGTTCCGTGGCCTTCTGCAAGGGATTGCAAAATAGGCACTTCCAACCTTCAATCCACACCGGCACTTGCACCACACCCAAGCAACACGAATGCTCTGACCCCCTCTCCCCGCCCCCGCTGCGATGCAACTTGGGCTTCCAGCCCTCAAGGCAAAATACTGGAGAGGCCTTTGATTGGTTCTGGTTTCTGTATATGCACGCGGTTGCACCTTGTTTCATACTTTCTTTTCACTCTTTTTGTATGCAGTTCACCTACTGCTCCATTGCTTGTCTAATATTTTTTCTAAATTTTTCTCGTACTAGAGGTAGCCAGCCTATTGCTGCCACTGCCTGAAAGTTTGGGTATATTGACACTGCCTTGAATTTTTACCCCTAATTTCAGCCCTAGTTGCTGTGTATGCTGTTAGTATAAATTAACCATTATTATTTCAACTTTTCGCAATTTGGACATAGCTGCATCTGCGCCTTCCCTAGACCGATGTGCAAGCGCACAATCTAGCTGTTGTATATACAGGCATACGTTGTGTTCGCGCTCATACCTGGACTCGGGGAACCAATGTTCACACCGCCAGAAATTACAAATACCGCTTCCGGCTCCTGAATATTGGTCACCCGGACCGTCAAAGTCGTCCAGGGGAGCCACGTCCTCTTTACCGCGTCCCGTTGTCACCCTGCTGCTGCGAACTGCACCAGCTGGTTTATAGCTGATAACAGTGGTGCGCGTATCTGCAGCAGTTTTCTGTCGCATACATGTAAGATTATCATCTAGCGGGCCCAACTTAGCCTGGATACGCACCAAGTACTGTACGTTTTAGTAAAGAAAGTACAATTATGCGGCGTTAATTTAAGTTTGACCGCCACCGTGCCTTGAAGTACAGCTAAAGCATGGCACACACATTTCTTTCCTTCCACCTCGCATACCCCGCTGAGATAGCTTATGAGGATTGTTTAGGCTCAAGGGCGCGGGCTCCATTCCTGGCCACGGCAGCCGTATTGTGATAGCGACGCAATGAAAGAACACCCGGGCACTTTACGTTTAGGTGCACGTTCAAGAACCACTGGTGATCAAACTTCATCCGCTCATCGTCACTACGGCATGACGTATAATCATGTTGTTTTGGCGCGAAACACTGCAAATGGATATATCGCTCACGTGCATGTTTGCGGTTGTCATGGACTATGAATCAAGCCAGCGACCCCGTACTCAGTTACACAACGTCATACCTGTCGGGCTGCCACAGTTGATATGCAAAGAATCTATCACATTGCCAGGATTTATATCAATCGTTCGGTACTGAATACTTGCGTAGGTATTTGCCGCGCTTACGCTGAAATAAACCTACAGATCTACGACCCTATAGGACTGTCTATGTCACAGCGCGTGCTTTTCAGAGCACTGTATTGTGCGATAATTACGGAAAAGGCTCTCACCTCGTGCCTTCGCGGCATTCTTGACGTCGCACCATTTTTTCCTCACTTCGGCAGGCGTTCGTACTCTTCCCGAATCCCGACACAGCGAATAAATTCGCTGTAATATTTTCCCAGACCCTGTTTACCCCTGGGACTCTAGTATGCTTTCGATGGCGCGACGGTATACTTCGTAGCCATCTACGAGGGCGGCCAACTCTACCCGCTTGAGATTTGGCTGGCGCGCTTGCTTAGGCGGGTTCGCTTATATCTTGACTGACCAGAAATTTCAAAATAGCTTGGCCTGTATGAAAATTGGGCTTCAGACATGGGCGCGCTTGTTATTTTTCCGCTGGCCAATCCAATGGCGATATACCCTCTTTCTCTCGAGACACCTAACAGTCTACGCCCGGTAAAACGCTATCACGAAAATACTGTAGCTAAAGCAAAGAAAACGCCGCAGAAATCATCATCCAACACTGCTTATTCCAATAGGGACAGATGGTGCACATGTATTGTTTCCATTCATTTATCATCATTGCCACGGCAGTGCAATACTAAAAAAATAAATTGCTGAGAAGTTGAGCACTGCTTTGAACATGCATCAATTTTAAATAGTGGTACAGTTACACAGACGAGAGAACACAAGAACGATTGCTGTGAATGTTTTCTCTTTTCTGTAATTTAGCGCTGCCTACAAATGTCATATTTTTGCCATCAGTCGATTCCCTACTTCACAAAAATTATGGTGATTTATAGCGTAGAGGGTTCCTCGATTGCTCTGTCTTTTGCTGCCATAAGCGCTAAATGTTTATATGTGCTTATGAGAGTGTTGTTTATTGCCGTGCATTGCAAACCTGGTTGCGCTGCCCCACTATAGTCTTAGTTTACCAGATGGCGTGGTGGGGCAGGGGGCGCTACAGAGCTTCCGGTGACTCGTGCTGCAGCGCGGCACTTCCAGGTAGCGACCTGCTCTGAGAGAAGACAGTGCAAATGACAACAACAAATGTATGTGTGTGTTGCGTGACTGGATAAAATGTCCGTGTAATGCAATTTTGCATATCATTTGTGAATGGCGTGCACAAAGGGCATTGCCAAGCTTCTAGCCTGAGCAGTGCTTTAGGAATTGCACAATGCTCATGTCCCGTACGAAAGGGCTGTTCATATATGTATGTAAACTTTTATATCGCACAAAAGGAAATAGTTCAACAAAGGGCGACACGGACACAGCACCGAGTCCCTGTCACCTCTTTCTGTCCTGCTTGATTTTGTGAGCAATAAAATTTTATGAGCACCAGTAATATGTAGTATTTAAGAATGTTCTGGGTGCCTATTTCATCATCTGTAATAATTTTCCAAGTGTTTCACTATTCCCTGTGTTTTCTCGTAGCTCTTGAAAAACCATGTTATGGTTCAGCCTTGTCATATTACAAAGTTGTCAAGTTATTTCATAATTTGCATTAACATCTCGTCATTGATTACTTCCAACAAGAACAAAGGATGCGACTAATACTGTGGCAGCCAGCGAAACATTAGCATCATCTTAAGATCACGGCACTTCAGTGAGCATTGGAGGCGTTATGCATAGCACGACTGTTTTTTGGGCTCCTTGGTGCATTACTTCAAATTATCTCTTCAATAGGGATAAGCAACAGCAATGCTCCTGGACGCCGGGGGCATCGGAAAAGAAGGGCCGGCGCAGCCCACACAGGGTTGACGCCCACAATTGCAATAATGCGGCCGTCGTCCTCCGAAACGCGCGCCCTCCAGTCGTACGGTCCTCCGCATGTTCACCTGCAATAAGTATGTGAAAAGCCTCAAGACCACCCGAGTGAAACGGATGCTTACCTGTATTGCGCTGCCGACTCCGCGCCTCGGGCTCAAGTGCCCCCACCTAGCCGCCGCCAGTCCTGCGGCGGCCTGCTGCTGGGGGACATGTGGTTGAGATGGTGCGACAGCGCCTCCCATAACTCGCGCCGAACCTCAGGCCGCATATCCGAAGCTGCCCTCCGCATCCGGGGGTGCTCGGTGATAAAGTAGAGCATTGCGGTCCGCTGTTCGGCGCTCTGCCGCGCGACATAACGCTGTCAGCGCTCGCTTGGCTGGCTGATTTGGTCGGCTGGCTCATCTTCAAATATGGCGCTCGTTGCCGACGATATCGTCTGATTATCGTCTCCTTTACCACCTTAGTAACTACACAGCGTTCCAGTTTCGTTTTGGTATTTTTATTCTTTGGCTTATAATTACAGAAGCAAACTCTTACGCAATTGCACGTTTCTTTGCATTTCATGTCCCCTTGATGTCACGTTGGACAAGCAGTTCATGTGTTTGCGTCACCATTGTGTATACGTCATGCCTATACCGACTTTGTAGGCTCAGGGCCTAGGGTCGGCTGAAGCCCTCAGAAAGTACACAGAGGCAGAACAGAAAGTGCACCTTTTACTGTGCGGAGTGCCGGGCTCGACTACCGGCCACCGTTCCGCCGTGAGTGAGTGAGTGAGTGAGTGAGTGCATTGTCACATGAAAATGATCTCTTTAGTTTAACTGCAAGTTTGTCTTGCCCTAATGGTGGTTCATAGAAACAGCGAGCGACAGACGAAGATTGAAGTCGTAGAAATAAAGAGGCTGACTTATCGCCGCAGTCATCAATGCCGATAATCTGTGACAGCGAGGCTGTCACAGATTATCGGCATTGATAAATGCGGCCAAATAGAGCACGATCTCGTTGCAAGAAGAAGTAGGCTTTTTATTGGGTAGAGCTGACCGACAGCTTGGTTTTGGTGGCATCAGGTGAGGGCTCGGAGTCCCCGGACTCGGGCGGCATTCTCAGCCTGGCGGACGGCCCAGATCCGGTCGTGAAGTTCCGTTTCGTACTCGATCCCCTGGCAACGACCCTGCTCGTCATGCAGGTAGAGTATCAAGACATTCAGTCCGTAACGCGATGCTGTAGCTTCTACAGCGTCTTCTACTTCGTGCGCTAGAACTTTCAAATGTCGTTTGTCGGTTTTTGATTAGCCTTCCCCCACGCTCACAAGAAGCATCTCTTGCTTGGCGGTAGGAGCCATTTCGGGGCTTCCTGAAAAAATGGGGTGAGGTTCCTCTTGTTAAGATGGTCATCCTATAGATCAAGCTTAACAGTAGAAACAAAAACAGTGCCAGTTTGGATTGGCTTTCAGGAGTGTTTTCCATCGCCTATTTTAATGTTTGCAAACAAACTAATGACACCTTTTAGGAAAGAAAACGTCTTGGCATACTTGATCTCACCAAATTGGCTGATAGCTAGTTTAGTGGCTCTGGATGTCATTATCTTAAGCCATTTGAGAGCAGTTTCGAAAAGCCTCGCATATCAACTCGTATCGTCATCGCAATTAGAGGAAATAGGAGAAACGCTTGCTCTGCCGCAGCCGTGAAAAGCTTGGCAACGGTTGTGCGTTGTTTAGAGGTGACACCGAATAGGGCAACGCTGTACCTCCTGAGGTGAAGCCGCGAATTGATCAAGATTTCCGGTGCGGTTTTAAGGCTAAAAGCCTCGGGAATATATATGGTCTTTCGCAGTTACGAATTGAACGACCTTCAAGACTCAAGATGTCAAGAAAATTTCAACTTCTTTCAGCAGCTTCAGGCTTTGTTCAGCACGTTCAAATAATGTATGGCTATTTGCTTAGCTTATAATAAAAGGTTCATTGTTCTTGTTCTTGCATTTCTCGCTCTCATTTACATAATGTTGTCGAGTAACTAGGCCTACATGAACGGGAAAATATTAGCCTGTTTTTTTTTATTTTATTTTTCCCGTCGACATATTAGGATCATCAGTTTTAACAATACAATTTTTTTTTATTTTGCGGACGTCACTATAAGCGGATGACACTCATTTAGGCAAGCCCTCACAAAAACAGTAGACATGCTGCTCTTGCAGCAGTCATAACGTAGCAGATGCAGGAAACAGTAGATATGGTGCTCATGCAGCAGTAAAAAATAAAAAAAAATCGTAGATGCGTCACACTTGCAGCAGCCAAGAAAAAAAAGTACACACAAAAAATGGTTGACATGCTTCACTTGAAGCAGGCGAAAAACATGAAAATCGTAGATGTGCTACGCTTGCAGAAGTCAAGAAAAGAAACCAACAGAAGAAACAAGAACAGAGAAACGGTTCACGTGCTTCACTTGAAGCAGTAAAAAAAAAACCAAGCTAAAATACAAATATAACTAATGTGCCACACTTGGAGCACTCAAGAAAAAAAAAAGAACAAGAACACACAAAAGATGGTTGCCGTACGTCACTTGAAGCAGTCAGAAAAAAAAAGAAAGCGAAAGTATACATGAAACAACAAAAAAAAACAACACTTCAATCAGTGTCCCTTCTCGTAGGAACCTGGAGGCTGGCCCTGCCACTGAGTTCTGCGAGAATGGCCTCCTCCGCAGCCTCCGCCGTTCGCTGCAGCAGGGCCGTGTTTCGCACCGCGGCTATGGCGAGCCGCTCCATGGAAAAACTCATGGCATCGGCCACCTGAAATCATTGTGCGGACAACCATGAACTCGTCGCTACCAGTTCTCTCCTGGAAGCTCTTGCTTGCAGGAATCTGCGTGCGCACAACAGTTTCCTCTCTGACGAAAAGCCATTGGCCGGCTGTAGGCTTTAGCTCGCTTAGGAGCTCAGACTCAGTTTCAATATAACACATGCATTTCCTATCTGTGCTCACAGTATCTGGCAGTCATGATTCCATCATGAGCGACGAGTGCTAACATTGTTTTCTTGCCATAACCTACAAAACACAAGGATCTACTCACCCTCAGCAGGGCAGTGCCCTGGTGAAGGCTCTCGGCACACTGTGCCTGGATATCTGTGAGGTTATCCACGCGCTGAGGTCGCCGTTGCCGCGGTGGAGCGGTAGGGGCATCTATGTTTAAGAGAATTTCAATTCTATGTTATAGAATTGCAATGCCTTTCACATCGTGTAAAGGTAGTTATGCTGAATGAATGCGCTCAATTGGGTCTTCCCCTGAAATATGAAAGCTCGTTTCAACTAGAAGCTTGTAAATGAGCAGCACTTACCTGATGGCGTAGCTGCCGGCTCGGCTGCTGCAACTGTCAGCGACCCAGCTGCAAAAGAGTGAATGCAATGCACTTTTGTGATCATATGTATACACATTCGGCAAAATATAACACACGAAAAACAATTCGCGCTGCCACTTCACGTGGCACTCGTGCCTGCCACCTCTGTCCTCGCCACCACCTCCATAGGGGCACGCGGTGCATCGTCCTGGTAAGTGTCAAAAGCACAGCTTTCCTTCACTACAATGTGAAGCCACCCGGTAGTTATGCAAACTCTACTGCTACTATATGCGCACAAATAGTGCCCTGCAATGATCAAGTAGTTAATGATCCCATTCCTTAAGTGCATGCTTTTTTGAATGCCACTATATCAGTACAAACGTTATTAGTGACAAGATACACCAAAACTCCACAATTTAGTTGCAGTGGTGATTATTCTGTTTTGTGGAGATGTAAGGCACAAATTCCAGACAGTACCGTAGGTTTGCACAATTTCAGAACGGATTATCCAACAGTGAGCTTACCTCTTGGTAATCCAGTGGCCCCGCCGCAGTCAGCCGCAGTGTGCCCGTCAACTGAAGCACACGCCCTCTGAAGCCGGAGGCACGCCCCCCGCCAGTGCTCCTGCAAACGCACGCGCGTTGTAGGACTTGGTGTCCACTCAGCGCTGAACTTCGGCTACTGCGGCGGCGTCCAGGTGCGCGTCGTGGACCTGCTTCCGCCACCAGTCCTGCCACAGTTCGAGCGACTTGGTAACGGGGCCCTCGCGGTTCAGCACGTCCGCAAGTTCAACCCAGAAACGACGCCTCTCCGCTGCCGTGAATTCGGGAGTGAACTCACTAGCGCTGAACAATCAGTGCACTGAATTTTAGGCTCTTATACAGCCACTAAAAATAATCATTCATCACATGCCACATCAAGTCCTAGTGCTATTTGGCCATCAACTGGCCCTTGCGCCATTAAACAACACATATAATGATCAAATCATGTTAATGCGATACACGTAAAACGCAAACAATGCAGCATGCAGATGCTGCAGTAGTGATGATATCAAATAATAAGAAGTGCAATTATAGTAACTGCATTCAAAACGTGAGAAGCTATGTCGCACTTCAGGCAGTTTACCTTGCCGTCATCTTCACATTGATGTGTTAACGCAATGGACATGACACTTTTTTTGCGTCGTTAACAGGAAAATGGTGTAACGTGCTCGCACTGCAATTCCAGTGCTGCAACGCTGGCATGTGGTGGCATAACGCACCAAGAAGCGCATCTCATCCAAATACCGCTCTATTCAAGTCAGCTATTGACCACTAAGAATGCTATAATATCGATGTCGAATAACAAGCCCCCGCCACTGAACATAGTTAGTATCTGCCTCTGTACGAAAAAAGGGCGCCCGAAAAAATGGTAACAACGTGATTTGCTAGCACCCTCAGCGTGCCTCATACAACTACAAAAACGTGACTGATGTGTACACAACAGTGAATGTTGTTTGTAGAATGTCTTTTTTCACCAAGCCCGAGGTGTGATTCACGACCTCTTTAAATGTAGTTTTTAGGGTCGTTTACCGATTTATACATTCTATGCTACAATGTCACCTACACCACTTACACGTGCAAACAGGTACAGTCGCCACGGAGATAATAATACCACAAGTTACTACACACTGGAGCAACATAATTGAAACACCAATGGAAATGTCGATCTTACGATGGGCCAATTTTAGCTGGCCACTCGTGCCTTAACAGGCAAGTCGTGACTCCTACTTTCTCCGTGTCATGCTGGCGAGCAAGATCAGCAGTATTGATGCGATATTCGCCACTTGTGCTATTCTTCTCATGCCGTGAGTGTACATGGCTGTACTTTCAAGTACACGTCGGTTTTGCTCCAGCACCCAGTGGTGGAACTTCTGGTCTGCCAGAGCCCTCTCATCGGCACATTGGCTCTGCCGCACGTACTCCTTCGTAGCCTGGCACACGGCTTCATCAAGCTGCCTGGGCTGTCGTCGGCCGGGTTGTGGCTGTGAAGATCCTGGTTGTGGTCCGGGCTGCGGCTGTGAATGTCCGGGCTTTGGCGGCTGTTTAGGACTGAGAAGCGGTGGCGATTGCGGCTCTGGTGGCTGGCGGGGTACAGATTGCATTGTTTGTGTGAAACAAAAAGAGCATGTACTACTCATTGACTGTTACACCGCTCTGACAACATGCCACTATACTATCCTAAAACGTCAACCAGGAAACCTCATTTCACGTACACATAATTACGACTACATGCTTCCCTGTCATGAAAGCATGAATATCTAGAACATAGGTTCTCGCAGCACAAACACATGTTCCCTTACGGTCAACTTCGCTCGGCCCCCGTTGAATAGCAGTTGTCGCTGCACCAGAGGTTGCCACCGGGACCTCACTCTCCTGCATTTGGCCATCGGGTGTAACAAGCATCGCTTAAACAAGCTAGTTTAAAATGTATAGCCCACCATCGCACAAATGTCATGCACAAAAATGAGAACAAAGAACATCTTCACAATCTCGCTAAATAATTTGTCTTCCAAGATCACGTAAGCACGTTAAGGTACCATGCATGTGCTCTCATAACAAGTCACAGTATTCTGCATTCATCAATGCTCTCGTCATATTGCCTGGACATGTGCGCTGACATTCAGGCACCCCACACGCCCTCCTCGCTTAGCAGGCCCCGCCAGACCCAAAACATGGCGCATGAACTCATTTCTTTCCTTCCAATTCACATACCCTGCTGAGGTATGTTATCAGGATTGTTTAAGCTCAAGCCCACCTGTCGGAGAAGTATTGAGTAGTGCATAGACCGACTCTCTCGCACAGTTTGCTATGGGACCAGGTGCAACTAGCGAGTGCGAAACAACGATTGAGCTTAATACCGCGTGTCCTTGCGCATTTAGAACTCAGAACGAGAGCTGTGAATTGCTATCCGCTAGTCGGACGCGCCACCGAGCCGTCCTGAAGTGCTTTGCTTGCTGGATCACTCGCCTGAACGACGGCGAAAACAGCAGCAGACGAGAGCCCTACGCACGCTACGAAGAATTAAGCTCCGCAAAAGACGCACTGTTGTGTTGTGAATTGCCACGGACGTAAAAGACTGAATAACAACGTTCAGGTTTACCGATTTCCATAGTTGTCGAACGAAGAAGAAAGGCGAGAGCGCTGGATACGGGCCGTTGCGAGCGTGTTGGGTAAGCGAAGTACCCGCGTTCTCCACAGCCGGTGGCATGAATGTGTGGCTCTGCTGTTGTTTTGCGTAGCCCTGATGCAAAACCGTGGTAACCTTGACTATGAAGCTCAGCAGAGGCTCTGACCGCGGTGCTTGTCGTGTAACACGAAGTGAGCAGCTAGAGGCAGACTGGAGACGCGCGATACGCACACCGCGACGAGTTGGTCGTCACAACACAGCATCGCGGACGTACGTACGTTTTGAAGGCTCAGAGTTCTGGTTCTAACTAGCTAACACCACGTGGGTCATACAAGTAAATCGCAGAATGTTGGTCGTGACCCTCTTCAGGTAAATTTCGCCCGTGTGCTCCGCGGTTGGCGTAGCTATCTCGGAGGCCACGGTTTTGCCTTTAGTTGTACCCCGCGAAAGTGGACACGCACGTATCCCCATTTGCAGTACATACAAACGGAAGACGACCATCAAGAGACCATTTGAGGATGCGTAATAAAACACTCCAATGCACAGGAAGCGAGAGATGAATTAAGGGACACTGCAACTGAAAAGGCGAAAATCGCCGGAGCCATTCGCTCCTGATGAACGGAGTTTTGCACCAATGATCGTAAGATGCATAGCTAAGTAAATTGATCGTGTATGTAGGTACTTTATCGCTGTGGCATACGTATATACCCGATTTTAACGCATTTAGGCTCTATAGAACGGATGTCGGAGGGCTTGCCTCGAACTCGGTGTCGTGTGATGCTCGCTTGTACTTGCGACTTGCAGCGCGCGGGAATAACTAAAACTGATTTTGCATTGTACTCGCAGTTCGCTTTGATCAGCTTCCTTTGTTTCTGAAGCGCGGATTGGCGGAAGAAGCTTTCCAGGTCCTTGATTTTCAGGAAACCGCCCCTCGACACCAACGAAAGAGGCGGGTTATATTGCGGCCTATGCACATTCGGTTGCGGGCGGCTCTCTTTGCACTACCCAGTTAGTGCCAGGGCTACGATGAGGACGCTGGTGGCGGTGTTTTTCGCAGCGCCGCCTGGGCAGAGTCTGACGTCTATTGAGCACCTTCTTTTTTACGTCTAGGTTATGTCTATTGAACACGAAAGAGCCCACGTATTTTAGCCTTGCAAACTAATCATACTCCGCGTTAGATCTAAGCATTTCATCACCGTCGCTTTTAACTTATTTTAAATGGAATGTTCTTAAAAACCCATATGGAAGTGACCACTTTCCGATAATTCTGAGTACACAATCTCAAAGTAAAACTCCTCCGCAGGCCCCTCGGTGGAAGGTTAACTCAGCTGATTGGGAACAGTACCGGTATCTTTCTCAAGTGACGTGGGCTTACATGTCCACCCTAAGCATTGATGATGCTGTAAAATATTTTACAGTTTTCCTACTTGATGCCGCTTCTAAGTGTATTCCCCAAGCGAGCGGCATGTATTCCAAGCGACGGGTTCCCTGTTGGAACGATGCATGCAGGAGTGCACGGAGCAAGCAGAACAAAGCATGGGCGTTGCTTCGCAATGCTCCGACACCAGAAAACTTAAAAAACTTCAAGCACATCAAATCACAGGCAAGGAGAACGCGCCGTTAAGCTAGACGAGAGAGTTGGACAAAGTTTATATCATGTGTCAACTCGTGCACAGATGAGGCAAAAATATGGAATAGAGTAAAGAAGGTGAACGGTCAACAAACGTATTCACTACCATTAGTAGATACTCAGGGTGAAAGCTTGGAAGATCAAGCTAACTCCTTGGCCGCACATTTTCAACACATTTTTAGCACTTCACATTACTCCGAAACCTTCCAAAGATACGAATCACGTATAGAAAAACAAGTTAGAACGCAAATGTTCAAAAAATGAGGCATACAACTAACCTTTCTGCTTAGCAGAACTGCAGGCGGCATTAAACTGCTGCAACAAATCTGCACCAGGTTCTGATCGCATTATATACCAGATGCTGAAACACCTATCGCATGAAACACAAAAAACCCTCCTTTCGCTTTACAACGCCATATTATGGTCCTCCGGTGAGATTCCATCTGCTTGGAAGGAAGCCATTATAGTTCATTTTCTAAAACAGGGAAAGGATCCATCGTGTGTTTCAAGTTACGGGCCGATAGCATTAACAAGTTGCCTTTGTAAAGCTTTTGAAAAAATGATTAACTGCCGCCTAATACACTTGCTGGAATCAAACAAACTGCTTGACCCCTATCAGTGTGGGTTTCGAGAAAGTCGTTCCACAACAGACCATTTAATACGCATTGAGGCACAAATTCACGAAGCATTTGTCCATAAGGAATTCTTCCTCTCAGTATTCCTTGACATGGAAAAAGCATACGATACAACATGGCGGTTTGGGATACTGAGAGACCTCTCACACCTGGGTATAAGGATGTTGGCTATAATCGAAAGTTATTTCTCCTATCGCACATTTCGTGTCCGAGTGGGAAATGTCTTATCCAGACCATTTGTTCAGGAAACTGGAGTGCCACAGGGTGGTGTCGTAAGCTGCACACTTTTTATTATAAAAATGAATTCTTTGCGTCTGTGCATTCCCGCAGCATATTTTATTGTGTATATGTGGATGACATTCAAATAGGTTTTAAGTTGTGTAACCTTGCAATGTGTGAGAGGCAGGTGCAGCTTGGTTTAAACAAGGTGGCCAAATGGGCAGAAGAGAATGGGTTCAACCTAAATCCACAAAAAAGCACCTGCGTTCTATTTACCAGAAACAGATGCCTGCACTCTGGTCCCGACATTGACCTGCATGGTCAGCGGCTACCCGTCAAAGTGGAACACAAATTCCTAGGTTTAATCTTGGATACGAAGCTAACTTTTGTGCCACACATCAAATATCTTAAAAAGAAGTGCATGAAAACAATGAACATTCTAAAAGTTCTGTCACACACATCATGGGGCAGTGACAAAAAGTGTCTCATTAAAGACTGTGGGGCCATAGTGTATCAGTCTGCCACGCCAAGCGCTCTGAAGATACTGGACCCCGTCCATCATCTAGGTATCTGTCTTTCTACAGGTGCCTTCAGAACAAGCCCTGTGGAAAGTCTTTACGTGGAATCAGACGAGTGGTTGCTTCATTTACAGAGATCATACTCCTCTTTCGTGTATTTTCTCAAAGTGTATGCAAACGAGGAACACCCCACATACTGCACCATAAATGACATAAATGACATATCCAGCTCTCAACTCTTTGAAAACCGTCCTGCCGTGCGAGAGCCCTACTCATGCGTGTGAGAGGTTTGGCAAGGGAATTTTCAGTCCCGCTCGTCGAAAACAGCGTGATGGCTCCAGCTATACAGCTCCCACCGTGGCAGTGGCAGCTTATAGACTGTGACCTGTCCTTCGTAGAAGTCACAAAGCACGCCCCTGTTGCACATATTCGTATGCACTTTTTAGAATTACAGCACAAGTATTCTTGCTCCGAATTCTATACTGATGCGTCGAAGTCTCATTTTGGCGTCTCTTACGCAGCGGTTGGCGCATCCTTTTCGGATACCGGCTTGCTACATCCTCAAACAAGCATATTTACGGCAGAGGCTCATGCAATATTGTCAGCCGCTAAGCGTGTTGAGGAATCAAAACTACCTAAAGCTGTTATATACACAGATTCTTTAAGCGTTGTGAAGGCTTTAAAAACCTATAGAATTCACAGAAATCCTGTGCTTGAATTTATGCATCCAAGCAGCACGTCGTGGTATGTTGGGTGGCAGGCCAGCGTGATATAGAGGGCAACGTACTGGCTGACAGGCTTGCCTCATCTGTTCACGAAGACGCCGCCAACACTTCCGTGCCAGTTCCAGCATTGGACCTCAAGCCCTTTTTAAGGAGAACACTCGGAGCTTACTGGCAGCGCTCGTGGGATCGACAAACTCAAAATAAGTGACATCTTGTCAAGCCGCACCTTGGTAATTGGCGACCGGTATCAAGGTCACGTCGTACAGAAGTCTCTCTCTCCAGGCTTAGAATAGGTCACACATACAGCACACACGCACACCTTCTGTCAGGTGGTGATCCACCTACGTGCGAGAAATGTGGTGAGGCACTTACCTTGCTTCACGTTATGATACAATGCAACGAATTAGATGCTATAAGGAAAAAACACTTCCCATTAGCCTACCGAGAGCATGTTCCATTACATCCTTTGATGTTCTTAGGCAGGGAACCGCTTTTTAAATACGAGTCGTTGTTCGCGTTTGTAAAGGATGTACATACTTTTCTCATGATATTCCCAGGCAATCCGTAGCACGACCTTTCAACAGAGGCTGCTGCTGCGGTAGCTACATCAGAGAAAGCATCTGCCTCGCGGCCCTGGACACAGGGGCGTTGACGAGGCACCCGTGCTAATGCCAGGCCCCCATATATTTTTTTCTACCGCGACCACTTGAAATTCATTCTAACGGACACACATTTCACGTCGCTGTCATGCTTTTATTACTTCTATCTTTTACCCGTCTTTAGCGTGCGGAATTTTAGGCCCATATGGAGCCACTCACCATATCCATTGTTCAGATTTATTATCATGTCCTGGCGCTCTTTGGCCATCAAATGGCCCTTGTGCCAATAAACAACATATATTATGGTGATTTGGTCGCTTCAACTAAGAGTTGTAGTCCCTCCAGAGTGTCAGACATCAATTTCAAATCATCCGCAAAGGCCATAGCTGCCATTGATGAGCCCTCCAGCGGAACGCCGACTTCCAGATCATTAAGTGTGTAAATAGTCTGCCTCGTAAATAGTCTGAACTGGAGAAAGAAAGATAGGCTGGAAGTCACCTGGACCTTCTGGATTAGGTTTGTTGGGTATACAGACCGTTCTGCTTTGTTTCATTTGAAGAGGTACGAGACCAAACGTGAGCCAGTAGTGGAAGATGTGACTGAACACATTAGGTGGTATTTTTATTTGCTCAGTTACGGATATATTATCCGGAGCCCGAGCCGATTTAGAAGATAGAAGGCGTAATGCCACCGTTACCTCATCTTCGGTAAACAAAGCCTCATCCACATGTAAAGTGACAGCGGAAACTAGAGGTTCCAACAGAGGTGTCGAGTATGTGTTCAAGATTGGGTCAATTTCTTTGGGTAAATCTGCTGGGTAGCATGGATTAGCATCACCTTTAAGCTGTTGGTCAGTTAGAACTTTTGGGCTACATTATGATAAAGTCGCTGATGTTCAACATAACGTGAACGTTGTAGGGTTCTGGGTGGCAGCCGGACCTGAACCCCTCAGAGATGAGGCCGAGAGACAAGGGGACACGTCTTCTTCCAAGCCCCGGCCGCGACTACTAGGCGCTGCTGAGCGCGAGCTGCGAGCGCGCCATCGTTCTTCGTTCTCAGCCGGCGCGCTCGTAGCCGCCGAACGCTCCCTCAACGCTCACGCTGGTTACGATTCTGTGCGGGTTACTGACTAGAAGTTTGAGCTCCTGTTTAGATTTACCTTTTTTGTTTAACTCCAAAAATCTCGTAGATGGCTCGCAAGTCATCTACAGAAGTGGGGACTGTCAGAAGTCAGAAGACAAGTGGCTCCTTTGAAATGCCTAGTTCGGCAAGGGAAAGGCGTACATCTGAAGGAGAAAGTTCTAAATGAGATGGGGAATCGAACCAGAAAAAGAAGGCAATGTCGGTGGAGGGTTCACGTTGTGTGAATTAAGCAGTTCTAAGATATCTTGATAGCAACTAGTGCGACGAATCTGTGAAATGCTTGAGACAGTGCGACTGCCAAATACCGCATGAAATGCCTCATTAATCCTCGTGATTTCCCTAGTTTATTTCCTTTTTAGCTAAAGCGGTGAGTTCAGAATCTGCCCACCTACAATGGCAGTAGGCAGGACCCTCAATGAAGTGTTCAGCACCTAGACAAGTGTGAGTTTATCCCACACCTCAAGGTACCTCGGAAGCTTACGTATTTGCTCAATTGCTTCTCTGACGCGATGAGGGAATTTAGTTCCTAATATGTGAGTAAGAGAGTAGACCTCGCCAAGGGATTACTCCGCGTAGGTCACAGCCTCGAGCTCCGAGTCCGACCAATGCCCCAGTGTAGTATTGACGTACCTCCTCATGGTCGGTCTGGACAAGCCTGTTGAAGCTTGTTGAATATCAGCCCCCGCACGATCATGAACGACTGGTTCACTGACCAAAGAGTCAGCAGAGCTAGGAACCCTACCAGTACTCCCGTTATTGCCAGCAGACATTCACGAAAAGGATTGCGAAGAAGGTGAATCTGTTATTTGTAGTCCAGGTGGGACAGGGAAATGTAGTTTGTTGGGAATAGGAAACTGTAATTCACTGGAAAGTTCAGTCTAATCATGCTGTGTACCTGCAGAATATGATTCAGTGGGGTGTAGATCAGAGGAGCAGCCCCTAAGTGGGACTTTTCATTAGAATTATTTGGTAAAGAGTTAGTTGCGGGCTCCAACTGCTCAAAGTGCAATCGTTTACATTTAGAAAAATGCGAGGGCATCGATTTAAAAGAAGGAAGCCTCTTTCAGTCTCTTTCTGGATGTTACGCTGCCATTACAAATATGACAAATGTCATATTTGTAATGGCAACGGCAATGGTTGTAAGGAATGACGTGCTCCATGCCGAAACCGCGCTAACCGGGGCGGAAGATAAAAAGTGTGGGGGAGGGGTCTCAAGACAAGAGACAGGTCGATAGAGTGGTGGTGGTGGAGGCTACGAGGCCGTGCAAGACATGCAGTGGAAAAAAGAAGTGCAGTCTTATTCAGGAAGTGCAGTCTTATACAGTTGCTTACCGCGGGCTGCGTGATCGAAATGTTCTCCTCGCTTTTCACCCATGACTGGAAGGAGCCCATGGCGAAGAAACGCAGGGCGCACAACACCTGCCGATCCACCGAGAGCGCAGGCGGTCCCACTTTAGGTTCCGCGCCCCTCACTTCGTCGGTGACTTCTCCGCACAACCATCACACTGTTTCTTTCTTCTGGTGAAAGTGACGCCGAAATTGTTGATCTGGCATGCTAAGCATGTCCAGGGCCTTCCTCCTCTGCTGACGCGCGCGCTCGTTCACTTCTGCCTCCAAGAACGCGAACGCCGGTACCGCCATGTTCTCGATTCCGTCAGACGACGGAGCCACTCGCTAGCTGTCCCACGGTTTTGCGGAATCGGTTCCCCATAATTTAGCAGCGTCAGCTCGTACCTGTCATTTTGGCGTCAATATATTTTAAGGTTCCGACACGTCATTTGATGACAGGTGAAACGACCAATCAGGGAGCTAAAATGGCGGCCAACAACGGAATAGACGTACGTTGTACGGGTGCTGGTGCAAGCGTCGGCATTTCTTTTTTTATTTACTTTTGGTAATTTATGAGTTAGGTGCTTGAATTCGTATTGATTCATCAGTTCGTGACATTTTTCCACCCATAAGGGCCGGTCCACACACCGTTTTCCAAAGGGGCAATCTGGCAGAAATACGGGCATACTTGTACTGGCGGTACGAATGTTCATACCGCCAGGTATGACTTCTGGTCCGAGAGTCCTGGCGACTCGGGCCTCGAAGACATCCATTGCGGCGACATCCTCTGGAGCTCCTCGTGTTGGCACCCTGCTACCGCGAACTGCAGCCACCGAATCACATATAATGAATCATATTATCTTTGTACATTGATGGCGTGGGCCATTTTCGTCTTCCACCGACCGTCTTCCATGCACGCAACCTTCCTGAGAGGCATGCACACCTGGACTCGCGCTAAAAAGTTCATACTGCTAGGCAGCCCAGATATCGCTTCTGGCTCGAGAGTCTTGGTGACATCGGTATCAAAATCGTCCATAGAGGCGACATTCTCTGGAGCGCCTACTGTTGCCTTCGTGATATGGCGAACTGATGACAGTGGTGCGTTTGCGCCTTCAAGACCGTCTCCCAAGCACGTAATCTTTCCGAAATACGGGCATACCTGGACTCGCGAAACCAATGTTCGTGGCCTTAGGAATCTCAGACATGGCTTCCGGCTAAAGAGTCTTGGCGACCCGTCGGAGTCGTCCATAGGGCGACATCCTCTGGACCGCCTCATGTTGCCGCCCCTCTATAGCGAGTTGCAGTAACGGAACAATATGTAATGAATGGTGTTATATTAACCTTTAGAAATGGTGATGTTGGTGTAATTCCGCCTGCTATAGAACGTCTTCCAACACGCAAACTTGCTGAATAACGGGGAGCACACAGAGAAAAGCGGGGAGCACACACACTCCGAACAATGCCGCCTTATGTCTGAGTAAGCATTATTAGCTAATGCTCTCTTGTGCTCCGTCAACCTTATATTTATGCAACGGCCACTTTGGCCGATGTACATCTTCCCGCATGACATACGCAAACAGTATACTACTGCAGTCCTGCACTGAACAAGTCTCTGAGACTGACATACTTTCCAGTCACAGAGATCAGGTGACCAGGGAAGTGATCGAGGCTTCCACATCGCAAAAAGAAAAGATTACTGCATTAGCCAAGCATCGATAAATTTGAGCGACTGCAAAGTGTGCTTTTTAGAAGATCTGATGTAGCTTGAACGTCATTGTGGCACGTGGTACACCGTCTCGTTGTATATTAATCATGGTTTTTCTGCGAAATAAACTAGTTGAGAGTGCCTCGGTGTCCCTTTCGTTCCTTTTGTGCTTGTCGTAGTGCGCTGCTTCATATTTAATCATGAACTATCACCAACTCGCCCAACTTTCGACATTACTGGAGTTCCTTACAAATGCGCGGAGGTTAGCGCCGTCTGGAGGCATTGGAAGAAACCAAAGAAGCACGCATTTGCACCCTAAACTCCGCTTGTCGGACGAGCGGGCGATGTGCCGCACGAGGCGTTTTCTTTTCTACTTCGAGTAGGAACACGCGGCGGCGCGATTTTGACATGGCGTTCGTGAAAATGACGCGCGCAGCCCTCCGACCACGCGTCAGTCGCGCTTGTAATCAAGGCATTCGGGACGCAACAGCTCGATTTCGCGAAGGCGTTCTTCAAAACACACGCGCGTCCTTGCGAGAGGCCGTTGTTGGCACAGCTTCTACCCTGATGGAATGGTAGGGATCGTTATCCGTGACAATAATAGTTCCTTCAGGACGTTTCTTAAGGACACACTGGAACCAGTTTTCGAAACGGTTCCCGTCCATCTCCTCATGAAGATCTCCAGTCTTTCTTCCACGGAATATGTCGCAACAGCCATCAATGAAGCCGTCCTTGCGGCCAACGTGGCTGATTATCAACCGTTGACCTCTTCCTGATGGCTGCGTCAGTCCCATCGTAAGGCTTCGCATGAAGGCGTCGTCTGACGATGCCGCGGTACTGTCAGTCCACACTTCCGATACAGTGTGCCCGGTACACACCCATGTTTCGTGCAAATAGTACACAGGACGGCCCTCCTCTCGATACGTGGTGATGTGACGGAGGTAGCTTTGCTTCCATGCGACAATGTCATCCCGTTCAATTAGCAGCGAGTTTCTGCAATTTTTTTGTGCCTGAAGGCAATGTCTTGCAGCAGGCGCCGCACCGTCCATGGTGTTAGGTGCAAGCAGGTCATCGCTGGCACGTAATTGTGCAGCGATTTTAGAGGCGAAACCCCTAAAGCCGTGGGTGTGTACATGCATGTCTTTCGTGGTACGTGACCGCCTAGTTCTATGAAGTGTACTTGCGAGAAACCCACTACGCTATAAATCATCATAATTTTAGGGGGTAGGTGCACTTGCGAAGAACCCACTACGCTATAAATCATCATAATTTTAAGTGCACTTGCGAGGAAACCCACTACGCTATACTTCCTAAAGCCGCGGGTGCCGTACATGCAATGTCTTTCGTGGTACGTGACCGCCTAGTTCTATGAAGTGCACTTGCGAGTCTTACGAGTTGCGAGTTCTATGAAGTGCACTTGCGAGTCTTACGTCTTTCTTAATGATGTAATGGGCGAACTTTCACGGGAGAGTTACGGCTTTACCGGTGATCTCCCCTCTCGAGCTTCGCCCCACTCATCATCATTCATTCCTTGAATAAGGCGTGATTTTTTGTGGTTGTCGGTACCTCGTTGCGCCGAAAGAAACTGCACACATGTCCTCAGGGCACACTTCGTAAGCGGGCACACTTCGTGGACCTTGTGGACGAAACCAACTGCAGTGAGCGCCGGAGCCAATTGCCGAGAATGCCGCCACACCCGGACGGAACCAACTGCAGAGAGCGCCTGAGCTAACTGGCACATTTCGATTCAGGCAATGGAGGCCTGTGATGTCAGCACACAATAGGAACCTCAAGTGATCTAAATTTCCGGCCAAGCCACTAGCGCATTCCTCTTGAGTTTACCCGCTTCTTTCATTACCGCTCCACATACTACCGATGACGTTGCGTCATACTCCCAACCAGGGCTGCAGAAAACAGCGTTTTTTGCTGAGCTCAACCCCACACCCCAACAGTAGTCATATCCAATGCAACTGCATGTGGCGAACGCATGTGCCATCATTCATTATGTCTTATATTATCGATACCCTGTTGTTCTCTTGATGGTGCATGCAGAAGTTAAGGTACCTTCAGTCTTAAATATATATGCGCATACATCTGGCATGATGCATAATTTGTGCAGGATGCTATTTAGCATTATGGATTGGGCAGGTGGTTTAACAGTTGACTGCTGCACCGGACACAAACCCTCCTCTATCTCTAGGTTTTGGACTGGCCCACATCTATTTCTCCTACACTCTGGGAATTGTTAAGCACTGAACAAACAAGGAAAAAAAAACTAAAACAAATACATGCGTGCCATGGCGGGCACTGTACACAAAAATGGTGAATTTGTTGAAATAGCAGTTCACACATATTTGCCAGCTCAAAACAGGCAGGCAAATTCCTTGCAGTTGTGGCATCACATTGCCATTTCTAGTTCATGGCACTTGAGCATTCCCCTGCGTGGCGAAACTGGGCTGCCGAGGGTTTGTTATTCCAACCTCCTTTGCCTTATACAGCTGGAATACGTCTCAAGGAGCTCCTGGTTCTACCTGCTGGTGCAAATGTAGCTTAAAAGGAACAGAAATGATTGGAACAGTAGTCACATTCCAGCTTTTGGCAAGAATAAACTTGAAACTCAGCATAAAAAGTGACATCACTGCTTTTTCGGCCGGATCATAATACGAGTTTGAGCAATTTGATAGCTGTCTTCAGCGATACAAATTAAAAGATGTCGACCAGCTTTAACAAAACAAGGCTTCCAGCATGGAGGCCTTGTTTACAATGCTATCAGTGGGCTGGACACCTTTGTGCTACCGCCAAAACATCGCAAATGTCTTTTTCGGGGCCCATCGGCGTCTGTTCACTGTTTCAAATCTACCCTCATGGCCAGGCGAGACTCGGTAATGCTCTCGACTTCATTAGGTTGTCTGCTGTGCTCACATAATAGCATTTCTGAACTTATCTGATTATCTAGGTAGTGTCTGTAGGGGACTCGGAACATCACTGTTTCTCACTGTCGGCCTTGCATCAGTTTCCTGATGGCGACTGTTTGCCGCGTATTGTTACGATCATGTTGCGCTGCGCCATCAGAGAAAACGTTTTGTGCATTTTATCAACATTGCTTTATTGTTCAAGACTTTTTTTCTTCTACAATACGCCGCGAACGAGTTCTTTTGGTAAGGATATTGACGTAGGCTTTTCAGCAGCGTGGGCGGTAACCTATATAGTCGACACGCGCACGTTAGAATAAACTTGGGTCTTACCTTTCAGCTTGTGATGGGGGGCTTTCACCACCGCACCACACTAATGTTAAAGAGATGGCTGTGCTTCTAAACAGTGCGCAATGGCTTGTTGCCTCTGCTTCGACGACAAAACACTTATTTACAGTTTAATTCGCAGAAAAGTGCTGTGCTCGCTCAACAATGTTCACCGATCGCATGGACCACAACAGGTGAAGTGAAGTTTATGCGCATTTTATACTGTGCTGGTACTTTGATGAAGGACGCTCCATTTCACCGACATTCGCGAAAGAGTACACATCACACCGCGTGCAGTGTTTCCGTTCGACAGCATGTTTCTTGGACGGCGCACGTAATCGCGCATGGTGAATGGTGCGGGCGGCTACAACGGCAAAACGTGACACAGCGAGACGTCCACTTTGACAACGGAGTTGGTTCTCATGCGCGAGGCATCGGTTACGCCGCCCAGCAGCCGCTCAGCACGAGGGCCTCGATTAGCTCCCACATGTTGATTGATGGCGCTGGAACGTTGTCGTGTGTGCCACGTGCGGCTCGACGTGGTCAAGGACGATGGCCACCGCGTCCTCTTTTCAACTTTAAACGGAAGGGGTGGGGGTGGGCAAGTCGGCTGGAGATCTTAGAGAACATATGGAGGTAGAAAAAGAAGGCACCTTTATTGCGTGCCGTCCGGCCTCAACTGAATGCCATTCAGACGTGAGCACTTGCCTCCAAGGTTCTCGTATTCTTCGCCTACCACAGCCTCCGGAGTCTGTTAGAATATAGGACAAGTCTTGTGTGTGTATATACACTTCAAAAATGCCGAGTCATGCGTGGAGATGCTCTTGTAGTTCCCCTTGGTTTTGCGAATTCCTGCACAGAAGCGCTTCGTTCAATTACATAACGCGATGCAAATACAAACATAGCACAAACACAGCACGCGCCTACAATATGTCGAGAATGACGCCTACCCATTGCTTTTTAATTAACATTGCCATTTATGACACGTATATCGCACACAACGTTAAGCTCACCCCTTAATCGTCACTCACTTATTTCGTCATCCTCTTCAGTCGAGACGGAGTGATGTAGAAAATGTAACACGTGCTATCCGCCAATGACATTTTTGTGTGGTTTTGTCGCACAACGTGCCCGCCGGCAAGCTGGTTCGTTACTTTGTCTTCAATATGTTCACTTACCAAAGCGCAGGTTCGACAGCAGCGCTGGAGTGTCGCAAACACAAAATGTTGTTCATAAAGGGTCATGCTACCAATGTTTTACGGAAACCAGCTTCCTCGGCTTCGCCACCAAACTTGTTGACATAGTAGTCATTCCGCCTTTTCTTTCTGAAACAACACACACACGGCGGATTTTCCGCATGTTTATTAAAGCACAACACATTACTCATCCAGAGCTCGCACTTCGTTTTTTGAAAAACTAGTGGATTCATGTGCGACCACTAATCTACTATCAGTTACTGCCTTACAGTGTCGATTTTTACTTGACTAATTCGGGAATTCGGCAAAACTGGTTTTAATCATTTAGTGAGAACGCCACAGCAGCAGTTAACGCAGAATACAAAATGAGTTTAGAGGCAGCAATAGGACACTGTAAACTGAACCTTTCCTTCCGAAGACGAACTCATGGCACTGAAGAAACAAAACATCAATCGACAATATGCTTGAATGCCTACTTGAAAACAACGGGAAAGAAATACAAAGTGCATAGTTTTTGTTCTTCACAGTAGTGTGTTATCTAAAAGTGGTTCTCTAAGATATCTTGTTCTAATGCTGATAAACGCGAAGAACAAAAAGCATTTACATTAATCGCTTCGCCGATAGCACGCATGCTCAACGGCGTCTTATCGTGTCGGACCATCGTATAGCCTGGCTTCGGCGCTAAATGAAAACAATTCCACGTCACATTCGCTACAGCGCTTCCCCATGGAAGAGAACCAAGGCGGGGGCGGAAAAAAACATTCGCGCGAGAGCGGGCTGCCGCTAGTTCGACGAAGTGCACGAGACGGCACACCCGGAGAATTTCCGCAGTTGTAACAGGCGCACACTGGTGAGGTAACCCTGATGTAGAGAGATACGTGCGGAGAACTTGGCCATCTCCGTCGATACAGCACGCCCACAGACTTTCAGCAATCCAAGCCCGCGCCAAGTTTTCAGCTAGCCCCGATATGCATGATCATCCGGAGCAGTTGGCGGCCGATGAGTGAGGGAGATCGACCGTCTGGATCTCTGGTGATCCTCCGTCTTTGAATACTCGTTACTGGATGATTAGAGTGGAAGGGCCCGTCAATCAAAGTGATGGGTGTCGTTTACTCGGGTAGGAGCGCTTTTTTTTTATTGGCGCCAGTATGCCCTACGGCATAAGTTAAATAAAAGGAAAGAGTTCAGATTCGCTGATAAAGGCCAGAGCGGCGGTCGATGCAACGGCCCGTGCGTCCAGCGCGTTAAGTTAATTCGGGTGGTCGACCGGGGCGGTAGTCAAGGCCTCGTAGGTGGCGGGCGAGCCTTGTGAAGGCCCGGACAGGTCCCAAGTAGGTGATCGATCGTTGCCTCTGTGGCTGGAGCAACGGAGAAGGGGCATGTCGTTGGGGGAGGCTGTGCACCAGATGTCCGTGCAGCCCGGATGGCAGGAGTCAACGCGGCGCCCACACGAATCCTCCTCAGCGCAACCTCCTCTCGGCGAGTTAAGCCGCCGGGAAGGTCCGATCCACGCGGAGGAATGAGTGCACGCGTGGAGCGCCGGAGGGTTTCTTTGTGCAGGAGCAAGCTGTCCTTTGGGGACAAACGAAGTAGAGGCAGCGGGTGTTGAACTTCCGCTGGATGGCAAGCGGCATCTGCGGCCATTTGAGCCAGTGTAAACCGACGGGTCCACAATACGTGGACAGGGCAGGCGCAAGAGTGAATTAGTTGGTGCACATCGGAAGCTATATCGAGGGAGCTGCTCACTTTTCGCAACTCTTGCACTGCCTGCGTGGAGTCCGTATAGACGAGCAGCCTATTGAGTGACAAGCAATCCACCTTGGGTATCATGAGTGTTAAGCAGTCCCGTATAGCTGCGAGCTCCGCCAACACTGATGGGAATGGTGCCTCTGTAACATAGGAGCATGTATGTTGCGTTTCAGGTAACGTGGGGCATACGAGGCTGGTGTGCAAAACGCAGCTATCGATAGCTGCATCTACGTATACCGCTAGTGAGTCGTCGATGGTAGTGACGACGGCTTCCTGTTCCACTTGTCGGTTGGATTGTCGCAGGCGAGTCAGTGGTCGGTTGTCGCTGGCCTGTGCTTTGAGCCATGGTGGAATTTCTGGAAGGGTGCAGCAGGCTGTGGCAGCGTTGAATTATAGTAGTGAGCTAGAGCCGCCGCCGCAGGAACAGCTTGACTTTTTAGGTGGCGAGCCATTCGACGCTGGTGTACGATTTCGTCGATGGTATTGAGCTGCGCTTCCGACTGGAGGGTCGCGATAGGTGTTATCCGAGGAAGGCATGTGATCGCCCTCATGGCATCTCGGTTGGCGGTTTCGAGCAAGTCCCAATCTCTCAATGTGAGGCGTTGAAACTGAGCTTGATAAACAAGCCGAGGTTGCAGGATCGACCGCACTAAAAAACGGGCCATTCGAGAGCAAGCACCTCCGGTTTTTTGAGAAATACGTCGAATGAGATGGAGGGTATTAGCACTCTTTCGACGAGCAGAGCGAACCCATGCACTCGCGGAGCCAGATGCGTCCAGTTCGACTCCGAGCACACGGATAGTGGACACAGTGCTGAGGGCTTGGCCATTTAGGCTCAAACAAATAGGCGTCTGCAGAAGGCGACGGCGACCTCGTCTGTTGGTGATAGACATGAATGCCGTCTTCGTGGCCGATAGCGTGAGTCCTATGCGCCCACACCAGTCCGAGGCCTTGTCCAGAGCATTCTGGAGTGCATGCTGCTGGCGTTGCAGGTCTGGATGTAGTGTCCACACAGTCAAATCGTCCGCATACAGGAGGAAGAAGGCATCTGGAATGCTTGCTAGTTGCCACGCGAGGGGCAATAGGGCAATATTAAAGAGTATCGGAGCCAGCACCGAGCCCTGCGGCACACCCCTTTTCGTGACAAAGTGGCCGGTTCTTTCCTTGCCGACTCGGATGCAGAAGGTACGGTGTGCCAGAAAAGACACCACGAAGTCGCACACACGAGGCGGAAGTTGAAGCCATTGAATTACGCGAATGATGGCAGAGTGGCTGACGTTGTCGTAGGCCTTATGAACGTCCATTGCGAGAAGGGTTCGAATGCTGCTTGTTCTCCCTCCCACGAGCACCATTGACGTCATATGATCCAGGCCATCTTCCGTGCCCAAATGCGGTCGAAAACCAATCTGGGCCGGATGGTACCAGGCGTGCTTTTCCAGCCACCAGGAGATACGCGACGCCAACATGCGTTCAAGAAGCTTGCACAACGTACACGTAAGAGCGATCGGCCGAAGATTAGAGAGGTTGCCCGGGTGCTTTCCTGGCTTTGGTATCGGCACCACTTCGGCATGCTTCCATGATTCAGGCAGCTCTCCACTCGTCCAAATTACGTTAAGCGTGTCCAGCAGCCACTGTAGGCAGCGCCCATCGGTGTTTTTTGAACACTTCATAACAGATCCATCTGATCCAGGCGCCTTGCGTACTTTTGCTTGGTCAATTGCTGCCTGCAGCTCCGCCATCGTGTACGGCGCTTGCATGCCTTCGATGTCTGACTGGCTTGGAGTCACACCAACCTCCGGAGGCAGGTTATACGGACAGTCGAATCGTGGTGGTGCCTGTCGTACGCTGGGAAAGAAAGCCTTTGCTACTTCTGGAGCGAACTGTCTTGGCGTGCATCCAGAAGATAGACACGCACTGGCCGCTGGGTCCGGCATGCGAGCGCCTAATTCCATGCTCCGGAAGGTTCGCCAGATCGATGCGGATGAAGACGATGGGCCCGAGGGACGCACACCAGCCATCCACCGTTCCCGGGGAGAGTCGCTTTTCGCAGCGACGCCGCTGCTGCGGGTGAGTCTGTTGAGGTTATCACGAAGCTCAGCGGCGGCCGGATCTTGGTTAAGGTAGTTCTGCCCGACGGCGTGCTTGCCACTCGTTACACCACGACAGCAGGGGAACTTGCGTCTCAGGATATGAAGTCGCGACATACACTGCAGCCTTGCCTGAGGTCCCAACGCATTGGTACAGCGTCCGATCAGGGATGGTTGGAGAGCATACCCAGTGAATCCGCGGGAACGCGCGGAAGCGAGTTCGTTTCCTGTAGGAGCAGGCACCAAGCGGGGAGCTTCCCAGTGCAAGGCGATGGCGAATCTCTCCCACTTTATTGGCAAGTCCTCGGCAGTTTCCACTGCAGAACACAGTGGTGTCGCTTTCTTTCGAAGGAGCAGTCATTGTAGCGGTGGGAGGTGGCCAGCAACACATTTGACAGCTCGTGTAGTTGCCGGGCCACAAAGGTGGAAGGAGCTCCGCCGGGGTCAGCTTGGCTTGTGGTGACGCGCCTTGTGCAGGGTGATTCAGGTACAGACGCAGCATACAGCGCGTCTTTTTCACGTGTCGTACTTGGGCCAGCGGGTTCGAGCGAGAGTAGGAGCGCTTGCTCGGGATTTTTATAATTCAAAACTCATTTTGAGCACCATTGCACCTTGCGTAAACATTTTAAAATTCGTTGAAATTTTATAGCCATAGCTTTTATTACCACTACTGTACAGCCTAATGTTGAAGCTAACCTTTCAACGAATTGCCCCCTCCTTAAAGAGCGCTGCCAGTAACACTTGCTTAGGCTAGGCCTCGCTGGTAATGCCTAGATGACCGGACCAGCCCGCCTAATGCAAAGGTTCCTGAAAGTTGTCCTGGTACTTCAGAAGGACCACAACTTGGTGAGCACTCGCACCTTTCTGTCCAAGAAACCTTGCCGCAGAAGGTGCCGTTCCTTCGTTCTAACCTTTTTCGCGGAATTTCATAAAAGCTGCATCTTTTTTTTGTTCCTGAATAAATGTGAATAAACTTCTTTCCTCTTCGCTTTCTGCCTCAACGAGTCCGTGCGAGCCACAGTGCAAGAAATACTTTAGGTGAGCGAACGCCAGGACTACCCGCTGCGCGACTAGGTTCTGCTTCGCAAACCAACCCGAGAGATGGCGCTACCACCTTCGACCCGGTAGGCTGCCTTCACGACCGCGCGCATTGAGGCACTCAACGACCCGTTCAAGCGAACGTAACGTCACCATTAATAAACGTGTACACAGCGGCTGTGTGTCACGTGTGTCACCGCGCACACAGCGGCCGGAGCCTGCGCATACTGTTGCGGCCATTCCAGTTGACTAGCCTGCATATAGCGAATAAGGCGAATGCAACGGTGCCTCAAGTATTTAGCACGAGAAATCAGCACAATCTTATCGCGTTCAGTCAACTCATACGTTCCCTGAGGCGAAGCACATCCATTTGTCAGCGTTCACTACCGCCGCGATTACATTTCGGAACGCGGGGAATGCAGGAATATCTTGTTCCTTTTGATTTCTCGCGAACCTAGGAATCCCAAGTAGTCATTTCATCGCTTTTCTGCCCACCTGCCACCCAAGCTGGGAAACGTAGGAGGACAAGTAACGGCATGTAGTATATGAATTTGTAGTCATTTTTAATCTGTACTATACACAACCAGTTCAGTGTGGTTGCTTAAGTATTACCCGATTGAACTTGGTCTTCTTCTTAAGAAACACTTTACATTAAAGGGCCCTAACAGTAAAGAAATTGGCACTGAGTCATCATGAAGTCTTTTGCAGAGTACCTCGCTTTGTCAGCCACATGTTTTGTTTATTAAGTGAGAATTTAAGGTACTAGAGTCATAGCAGGTACTTCATACTCATCGTATCTACAACGCCAAACTAATAGAGGGAAGTTTGTGAGGCAATGCTCAAAGGATCATGTTAAATTTGGGTGTACTGTGTTGTCGCGGTATAGGGCGGCCCAGCTTGCACAATCTGTTGTGTAGATTCTCGCTTGATATCAAACAAACAGTTCCTGAAAAGCAAGTCATCTTATCAGCTGTACGAGTATAGACGCCAGCGCCCCCCCCCCCCCCCCCCCCCCCCCCCCCCCCCCCCCCCCCTCACGAACGAGTTGGTACGCCACTGCCCCAACGTCACACGTGGCATCTTTGTCATGCAACTCCATACATCCTCTCCCGTTAAGTGCCATGTCATGAAGGTATAAAAAGTTTTTTGACAGATTCGAGGTGAGGGCCAGTTTGTGATTAAGCATACTTGGAGAAAATTGAGCGCAATGGACGGGACAAAGCGCTTCGTCCTGTGTGCTCCCCGGGAAAAGTGCTTCGTCCTGTGTGCTACTTATTTTGTCCCGACATTGCGCTTAATTTTCACCAAGTATAAAAAGTTAGTAATTATGAGTTTAGTACCGCCAAAGCAACTAAGGGTATGCTGCGCCAGCCACATGGTGAAAGGAAAAATGAAAACGCTAGTTAGCTCGGCGTACATTGTGCAGCGAAGGTTTAATTAAAAACACTTTCTCTGAGAGAGTGATTCAGTCATTCAGGGAAATTGTGCCTCGTCTTCCAAGTGATTTTTTCCTTACAATGGCCATGACCGTGAATGCGTGGTTAGCAATGACAAGCAGGAAAATGAACAGGAAAATGAAATCAACCAAAAAACCAGCAACATACCCATTCGAACAAACGACATGAGAAACGGGTCGGTGCGAACCAGAACCTTTGTAGATAGAACACATGGTCACATCCGGCCAACAATATGGTTGATACCCATTGGTGGCCAGTGATGGTTACTGTTTAGGTTAGTACATCGAATAACCAAGGGACTCACCCATTCAGTCGGTGCGTGTTCTCATAGTTGAGCTTGTTAAGCGGTTAGCAGAACGGCAACTTTTTTCACGAACGCGGCCAGTCACATGTGATCTTGTGAACGTACTTCATCGTGTCCCCAATGCATATGCTGTAAATATCACTTCAGCCATTGGGCAAACCTAGCCCCATTTTTCCAAGCGGCCATGCAGAAAGACGCGACGCTCATGCGCCGTAAAGTTTCGTTTGCTGCCGCGTAGGTAGCACTTCTTTACGTTCACACCGGCTGTGCCAGCGTTCGACTTTGGAATATTTGAAGATCTTAGGATTGCCTCGGGATTACAACGTACGTGACCATGACGTTGTTTCCTGTTATGACTGGAACTATCTTTCTGACCTCTGGCTGCCAGCGGGCTGCCAGAATTTCGAAAATCGAAGAGCCCCGCTATGTTTTTAGAGAAGTAAATGTGTCTGCCGTTGCACCTCAAAATGGGCTGGTTAACGTCAATTTTTACAGGATTCGGATCGTCCGTTCCTTGAATAGAACGTTTATTTCTAGCGTGTTTTTTTTAAACGTATCAACGATGTTATACTGTAGAATAAAGCAAACACCTTCCTCTCCTTTTTGGGATTTAAGTTGACATGACCATCGCCTTACAGGACAGGTGTTCCCTAGGGACAGTTCGCGCTGTTCCCCGGTTCTTCCTTGAGCCGCTTGTACCTTCCTTGAGGTCATTTGGCATTACCCTTTCGTAGTAGCCAAACAATGATCGCTGTGTCGAGACGCCTGCTGCGCCAAGCAGTGGCACGTGTTTTGTTTGTGAATAAATAGGGGTCCACTTCTCCGTTCTCCAGCTGTAAACACAGGTGCTTTTAGCATTCGCAAAAATTATTATCCGGTAAAGTGTAGCCTCTGATTGTCTGCACCGTACCCGTTTCATTGCCTTATATATCAAAAAGTGCATAAAGTGACGTGAACACTATAGTTTACTGATATGCGCAGGTGCCCTGCTTTCTTTTTCTGAAATCTTGTAAATCTCTCAAATGGCAGGTGGGCGCTCCACAGCCGGCATATACATTCGTACATATCGAAAAATTGAGACAACTTATCACCGAGGACATTTATTCTATGTATCACTCAAACGTTGAGCGTGCTACGTACACGTTTGATTGCCGGAACATAAAGCGTTCGCGCTTCTGAGTAGTTTTGTTCATGTCCTCTTTTTTTCCTAAACACGGGATGCAATTGTAATGCAAAATAGAGCATCAGTCGCTTGAATGTTTCTCGCCTTGCAGAAACCCGCTACATGGATCGGTGCACTAGCACAAATAAGAAAGTACATACATGTATCGTATCGCGCTAATGCCGCACGCACGATTAGGGGCGCGATGTATCGCCGAATTAATAGCTGGCATTCTCTTGTTACTTTCTGCTATGACAATGACTAACAGTTATCACTAGCACAGTCACTTTTCTACCCAAAAGTGTGGCCTTCAGAAGAATGACTGACTCACATTAGATGGTCAGTTCGTTGGGCAGTTGTTGAACGCTATCAAAATGTTGAAACTTTTAACACATACCACTAACTTCATAGCCAAATTCAAAATACTTCTCTTTCGTAAATGTTTTTGCCACTGGTCGGCCAACTTCACTGATGTATCCAGCATCATAATTCACTCAAACATTCCCGCACGACTGCTTTTAGCGGAAGAAGCTTTATGTGAATGCTAATTCTCTGCATAAATTGAAACCTTACATCATATTTATGGCGCTATATTTTTTACATCCTTTCAGTTGCTTACCGTGTAGAGCGTGTGCACATAAACTACACGGATAGTTTCCTATCTGTGTGTGTACACGTATTTACTCACGCGCGTGTCGTGGTCAAGCGTAGCAAGCACATTTGCTTCAGTGATGTCGCATAATTTTATTTTGTGAAAGTAGTAAAAAGCTCAACAAGGCGTGTTGCTGAGCTAGTTGGTTCACTACTTGAAAAAAAAGGTATGGCGCAAAAAAGACCTGGCGAAGTGAAGACACGTTTTTTCGTTAGAATGCTTCCAAACCAGACCACCGACAATCCTTAACGAACTTGCAAACACGTGTTTGCCACATGTTTGTGAGTTCATGTTTTTACTTCGTCTGTGCTATAGCTCCTACATCTCTCAAGTAAAACTCTCGTTCGACGATTGCTTCCCAGGCGCCTCTAGAAACAGTCGCATTAAAATTACTATTATTGCACGTGAAATACGATAAAAAATGCGGCTCCAACGTGGTGTACGCAATGTTTTCATGTTGCGACACTTGCAATAAGCGACGCATTGATAATTCGACGAACGCATTTTTCAAACTGCATGCACAGAGACATGCTGAGCAGAACGCACGCCATTGCTGTTGGCTGAGCCGTGCGTTCAAGAAGGGAAAATTTGCATTTTTTTTTTCGTCTTCTTCAACCTCTAATTCCCATCCACTCGTTCAGCGTCATTGCCACGAAACTAGCTTGACCAGTCAGGGTATGGTAGCCGCTCCGACGCAGGGATAATCGTTGTTACGGGAGCAGGTTTTTTCGCTCCGGCCAGCAGATCTTACGACCGAGTTGACAGTGCAATTTGTCATGCAACACCGCGCAACTGACAAATATTGAACTCACACGACAATCGTATAACATGCCGACTCATCCGTGGTAGTATGTGCTGAATTATGATGTTACAAACGAAATATGAGTACGCTTCGGAATGATTTCCGTCCCTGGCGTGGCCCAGTTTTCACGAAGCGTACACGATAAATATCGCAACGTCTTCCAATTAAACCGAACTCTGTAACTTGAAAAGTGAATATTATTTTACGTTGGTTCCATCGATTGAATAAGCCTCTTGGTATTTTTTTACGATATCGGTTATAGCTGCGTCTGTTGCAGTGAGACTACATTGCTTTGTGGATTCGTAATAACTCTTATCCATGAGGGCGATTGGCACGAAATGAGGCGGTGCTAGATACACTCAAGTCTTCATTAAACCAGAAAAGTACTTCTAATATCAATGCGAACAAGAAAAGTAAAGAATAAGTGTTAAAAAATTCTAGAACATAAGCGTCCTGAAATATTAAGATTAGGGAATTTACGATTTTTACAAATAAAGACAATGTAAACGCGATCTGCAAAGGCCATACAGGCATACATTTGTCCTACGGTCATTCAAATCTACACGTAAGGGCAGTGAATAGCTATGGGCATGAACACCAGTGCACATAAATTTAAGCGCACGTGACAGGATTCTGGGCGGCCGAAATTAATCCGTAGCCTCCCCCCCTCCCCCTACGGCTGGCGTCTTAACCATGAATATTGAGTTTTTGCACATAGAACCCTATACGTACAAATATAGTGCACATATCAGGCCATTATTTCACATTATTCCGAAACTTAAGCAAAAGTTAGTACCTTGTATACCAAACAGTCGCCACTCCTCCTGTTGCAGCTTGCAACGTCACACGTTGCCGAGTCAACGTGTAAAACGGCTCGCTCACAAAGCACGATGCATTCCACAATTATTTTGGGTAATAAAGCCGCCTTGACGTTGCCTCTGGATGCAAATACGCCCAGTATTTGAGTCCAGCTGCCTAGTAAAAACATTTAGAGTCGCTAATATGCTATTTCTTAATTCGACAGCCTTCAATATCGACAAATGAAAAAAAAACAAGACGTAATTGCCTTGTAGCGCTGCAAAACCACCACGTCACTTCATAATTGCTCATTAATTTAGAATAGAGACTAACCAGACTAGTTCACGTAAGATGTTCAGGTAAATTGATCTCCTCAAAGACAAGCCCCCCAGGGCAGCTGAATGTGGCCACGTATTTCCTTTTACAGCGAAAGCTGTTATGAGATCATTTCTCCGGCCGTTTTTGGCGCCGTAGTTGTCCGCCGCCGCCGCCGGTGTCCGTAACCAGTATCGCTCGAAATAAGAAAAAAAAACTAAATAAGAAAAAAATTCCAGGATGGAACGAGGTTCGAACCTGGGTCCTCTGCGTGGGAGCCCAGTATTCAACCTCTGAGCCATGCCGGTGCTTGAAACTGCTTTGCAAAAAGTCCTATACAGGCTTCATGTCGGGAAGGAACCACATTAGCATATGCAATATAGCGTGGTAGAAGATTAAAATAAGCACCAGGCGTCGCACAACGCGAATTCTGTAACCAGGCGTCACACAATGCGAATTGCGCAACGAGTAGGTTGTTGAATGCTTCCAACCCATTACAAAGGACTCTGCCATGATTCTTCATCGTCATCAGGCACAGCATCAACAAAGTGCGCATAATGCCTTACATGCGTTTAGCAGGTACCACGGCTCTCCGTAAAATGATGAAAAATGGCACAGTGCCTGCTGCCCTACTTCTCAAAAATTACAATTATTCAGAGCGTAGTGGGTTCCTCGCAAGTGCACTTGTATTGGTTGCCAAGGAAGCCCATAAGCGCATGGTCCACTTCCTCGGGGTCTCAATAAAGTTCTTCGCCCCCCCCCCCCGTCTCTCTTCCACGTCAACGTATACAGCATGACGGGAGAGGGAAATAGCGACCGGGCGTCACCCAATGCAAATTACATAACTGGTGGGCCGTTTAAAGATTCCAACCCATTACAAAGGGCTGAGCCATAATTCTTCATCGTCATCAGTCGTCACGTCAACAAAGTGCACATAATGCCTTACAGACGTGTAGCTGGTGCCTCGCTTCTCCATAGAAAGACGAATAATGGCTTAGTGGGTGCTTCCCAACTTCACAAAAATTCTGATTTGTGGCGTAGTGGGTACCTTTCTAGTGTACTTGTATTGTAGCCCCAAGAGAGCTTATCGGGCTCTAGAAACGCCGCTCTTCCAGCTTTCGCTGGGACTGTGCTGCGGTTTCAGCGCAGGCCTGGCGTTTTTTTCAATTTTTTAATGCTGTAAGAAATTCGAGGTTCGTGCCAAAGCCAACTTTATACAGTAAAACATCCGTGATACGATCACGGCTCGTACGAATTTCGGGGTGATACGAATTTTTCTGTAGTCCCGGCCAAGGCCCGTTAGCCTGTAATGTATTGGAGTACGGTTTTGCGACCCAATTTGCACCCCGCGACGTTTGATACGAACGTACGCTAGCGTACAGGTACGAACAAATGCTGCCCGCGCCGTCGTGGAAGACGCGGCAGTCACACGCGGGCGCGGGCACGCGCGCTGGGCGACCATCAACGGTGCGTCATTGCCTCCGAGATAGTGCGCACAAACCTTGGAGGCCTTGGGCGCCTTCTCGTTTAGATTACAGATAACGTGGACGTCGCGCTTTTTTTTCCGACACGTTGGCGCGTGCTCGTGTGCTCGAGGCAGCAGAATCTTTGTACTGTGTTAACACGTCCCTGCGCCAGGTCGATGCAAGCCTTGTCCACGCAATCACACGTTCTATGAAAAAGACAAACTTGGGCTGCGGCTCCGTCATGAAGTCCCATTCAAGGTGGACGAAGACACCAAGATACGAAGCGGGTGTTCTTTGCAAAGGTTTTTGGCCTCTGTCTATCGTGTGCAGAGCGTTTCTTAAAGGGCCCCTCACCAGGTTTGACAATTTTGAGCTAACGAGCGCAATGCATACACTGGGCGTTCACGATCACGTCTGCCAAAATTTGCAACGCTACGCGCCGCGCAAATGGGTCAAATTTCAAGGTGAACGCTGCTTGCCCTTCCTCTCGCGGGCGCGCGCTTTAGAGAATGAGGGGATGATGTACAAGAGAAAATGGCCCTACGTGGATGGTAGTGCTGTGACGTCGCTCCTCTACGTAGACGACTGTGCTCTGACGTCGCCAACAGTAGCACGTGACACTGCGATAATTATTTGACACGACATGTGTAGTTTGTGTAATTTGTTGCTTGAATAGATTAATAAAACTTGAGAGAAATAATGAGACACACAAAGGGAATGTGTGCGTCTTTTTTACTTTTTCGTGAATTGCAGCGAGATGCGGGGCTAATGTGCCTCCCTTTCTCATGCGTTTGTGTCCCCGCGGTTAGCGCATCGAGCAGACGCCAGAAACGAAAGTTATGTTATGGCGCGTTCGAGCGCTTAATATGCTCATTTATTCTACCGCGTCCAAGTAAACGTTAATGCGGCACTGGCTCATGATACCGCCACTCTCGTGCCCCTACAAATGTCTCAACTTTCATGCCCGGCCCGCAGAAACAGGCAGTACACCACAGAGAACGCGGACAAAACGCCCACGGCCGCTACATAAAAAAATTGGCCGTGTATCTGCGTGCTTCGCTGCAAATGTAGTCTAAAGACGATAGAAGAGGCGCTGCGTGAGATATGGATGCCATCTGGCAATACGTCGGGAAACATGAGTGCTGTGTTGCGGGCTGGTAGTCCCGGCGCAGCGGCAGGCGAAGACCGGCGGTGACCAACGCGACCGGTGGGGACGCCGGCCAGCCCAAACAGGCAGTTTGGCGCGATGCGCCGAAGAAGAAACGTCCGCACTCAACGAGTACTCTCCACAAACTCTCTTACTTACACGTCGCCTGGGTAAAACAGGAATGCCAGAGCGGCGCCCCCTGTCATTCGTACAATGCAATACTGAACCGAAACCGAAACACAACATGAGCTTGTGCAGAGGGCACGGAGGAAGACAAGTTTCAGCGCAGTCGCATTTTCAGCGCACCTTAAGAAACTAGGGTTGTAACATAGTAGGGCGAGTAGGGCCAGAAGGACCGTCACGACGAAAACCTGCCTCTTAAGTCGTATTCGCCTGGAACGTTGGTGTGGCTTCGCGTTCCCTCCTCCGCTCCTGGCCTTTCCACAAAGCTACTGCCTAAGTACGAAGGCCCCTACCACGTCCTACGTCAAGCATCCCCAATTAACTATATGATTGAGCCTGTTCAATCATCTATGGACCGCCGTCGTCGCGGCCGCGAGACTGTTCACGTCGATCGACTGAAGCCGCATTATGACCCACCAGTTGTACCTGTTCCTTAGGTCGCCAGGATGGCTCCTTTTCCGCGGGGGAGTGATTTGTAACATGGTAGGGCGCAGGCAAGAACGCCTGCGAAAGAAGACGAATACGGTTGTTGTTGGCGCTCCCGCAAATATCTAAATTGCATTTTGGAAGATCATCTGGCCACTTTAGAAACTAACACTGTGATAGCGACTGATGCGTCCGTTTGTGAAGAGAAGGCAGGTGTGGGAATTGTATCATTCTCTCTAGACTGGTCATTCTCGATTAGGTTACCGGACTTCACCCCTATTTACCAGGCTGAATTGCTGGCAATAGTCCTAGCATTGAGTAAATTGCCCCAGTGTCTATCAGCAGTGGTTGTACTAACAGACTGCCTCTCTGTCTGTTCTGAGTTAAGTGCACCTAATTTATCGAGTACCATACAGACGTTCTATTCGATGATTCCCAGGCATGTACGGCTGGTTCGATTAGTGTGGTACCAGGCCATAGAGGGCTAGCACTCAATGAATATGCGGATGCACTGGCAATATCATCCCATGATGGCCCTATTTTGTCTGTATTGCCCACGTCAGCGTATGTCACAGCAGCGAGATTTGAAAAGCGTACCACGGCCAATAACTTCGATAAATCTCCTTTGTTTTCATCAGATTTCCCACAGCTAAAGTTTCCTTGGAAGAGCAGATGGTGTTCATCTAGGAAGGAAGAAATACTAATTTCAAGGCTACGCTGTCGAGTCCCACCACTGAACTTTTACCTTCACAGGTCGGGTCTGGCTCAGTCACCGTTATGCCTCCACTGTAATGAGAGGGAATCTCTGGAGCACTTCTTTTTGACGTGCCGAAGATTTAAAACACAAAGAAAAAGATTACTAGAACCCTGCGGAAGTTGGGCTTGAATTTGTCACTTCCGGTGATTCTTTCATTTGGGGCAACCATATTTGGTTTTAGCCACAGGAGCGTTTTCAACGCTGTCTCTAATTTTTTACGAGAATCCAAAAGAATTGAATGTTGAGTGTAGCCTCAGTTGTCTTATATGCAACTGTATATATATATATATTTTTTTTATTGTTCTTGTTGTTGTTTCCATATAGGTTTTTTTTTCTTCTTTTTTTTCTCTTCTTTAAATCTTGCGAGTTTATGTGTAAAGGCTAAACATTTCATTTCAGCGTTTTCCTTCACTAAGTGAATTAGTTTCCTAAGCAAAGCACCGTCGGCTTCATGGCCTATCCCCCGCAGTGGGTTGAGCCAAAGTACTGAGGAACCAACCAACCAACCAATCGGCTTGGACCGCTGATCGCTTCAGCATTACTGTCTCAACGTTAAACGCATACCATCAAGGTCTTTAAAATTGCGTATCTATTTATTTTCTATTAAACGAACACACCACCTAATAGTTACCTAATGATGTTACGCCTCAGATATGCGTAATATTTACTTTTTGATCGACAACGTTCAGTAGTATGAACAGCCATACCAGTTCAAGTTGGGTGGGCGGTAAGCAAGTGGTTCAACTTTGGCCGGGTGGCTGAATCGAGGGACGTGCCGACAAACAGAAAGACAGACAGACAGAAAGACAGACCAAAATTTAGGCGTTTAGGTTCCCCAAGAAAGACTATCGTCTTTAAAAAGAAAGGTAGCGGCCGTGCAACGCCGCTCGCGTGCTCGGGCTGGCTCGGGCACGTCATGCGCACGTGACCATGCATGCGCATGACGTGTTCATGCGTATGTGTCAAGTGAAGAGGGCAGGGAAGGGTTTTGGCTTGCTAAGGCTACACGGGGCGAGTGGCAAGGGTTTGGAACTCGCCTTCTCGCATCGTGGTTTCGCGCCGCTAAATTATGGTTTTTCTCAGCTCGTAATGAACCGATTTGAAAAATTCTTGCGGCATACTGCTCTTCAATCGGCACACAACAACTTCCAGCGTCTAACTAAAATTTGCTATGTGGCCTGGTGAGGGGCCCTTTAAGTGACTTTCGGCGCAGTACTCTAGTGTAATGCAGAAAAGTGTAGTAAGATTAGGAAGGGGCTACTAGCAGTCACGACGCACAATACATCTGGTTCTTTAATTACACACGCGCGCATGCACCGTATATTTGCGAGTGCAAGTATGATAGTTGGCTCCAATATTCAACGGAAGCGCAAGCCCTCATCAATTTGGTGTCTCTCACACTACGGTGAGTGAGGCCCCACCCATCTAACAGCCGCGTCTTCACAGACTCGCAGACGTCCATTTACGTGTAGGCCTGCAACGCCTGAAATCCTGAATGTTGTAAATTTGAACTCTTTGTTGGGCGTGGACCTGTGCGGGGTTGCCCGTGTAGTGATGTTCACGGGTGACTAACGATGATAGACCAGACACGGATGTTTAATATACTGAACAAGCAAGCGTTACTGACACCGGGGAAATAGGAAGAGATACGCAGATAAACAATAGGCATAAACAATATGCATGACAAAAAGAAGAGAGAAAGAAAGGAAGTGGAGAGGCAGTGAGTTTAGCCAAGCTTTGGCTTGGTTGGCTGCCCTACACTAGGGGTGGGGGACTGGCTGAATAATAGATAGGATAGACAAGAACGAAGATCACGAAAAATAAGAATGAACAGTTCCAACACGAACTCGCGCTGGTAGTTAACAGCGCGCGTGAAGTCCAGTCGTCCTCAAGTAGCACATTAGGGCTTTCGTGGCCTTGTGCATCCGAAACCGTGGGCCAAGACAGTGGTCTTATTACATCGAATGATGGAGTTTCGCTTCTGGACCACGTCGTTGAGTCTGGTAGGATGGAAGTGACATAGAATGTGCTACTGGCGGTAACTGTAGCCAGTTTTCTTGTCTGGAGATGTTGACCAATCCATCGGTTACCTCTGTGTTTCGAACTAAAATGGGAATGCTGATGCACAGTCTAATTTTGTGAGGTCTCGATTCCGTCTCTGCTTTAAGAATATCCCCGTTATTCTCGCTTTTCTTACTTGTTTTCGTTTCGATGTCCAACTATGATGCCTTGTGCTTTACATACATCGTCGCTATAGCGATGGACAACCGTGTATCTGTAGATGTCCGTATCGTGATTGGAGTTGTACACTCTTAGTCCTATAAACACAGCCTTTCAGCGTCTTCAGTGCCCACAAACCTACTTTCTATGAAAGCGATTTCTACTTCACCCATTTCTACCTTCATTGATAGGTAACTTCAGGCGAAGTTATCTCAAATGTCCACTCAGTATGTTTATATACTCCAAGTGGTTCTTTGACTCTTTCAGAAATGCTTCGCAGCCCTTCCATCAATTTAGACTAAAGAATCCGCTGACATCATGGTCATTCGTCTAATATAATGCATATTATGTTGTGGAATGCGTTTTTGAATGAATTGAGATCACTGCTATTGAACTCCCTGTCGCTGTCTGTGCAAGAATGCAGAACGTCAATGCAGAATAAATTGTCACTCCACGTAAAGCAACTGCTGCTTTTCCACTGGTTGCACATGCGATGTACAGTCGCCTAAATCTCCAACTATGCCCTCCCACAAAAGCCGTTGCGCATGGACCCATGTTCCAGGGCTCCAGGGCAGTAATGCGCAGGTTGCGTCACGGATATGCAGCGTTGTGCACTTTGCAAGAGAGCGTTAACAGCTATACAAACAGTCCGTCCTGGAAACGTAACTGTATGTGCAGTGCCCTCATTTCCCCAAGTTGGTTTCAATGAGCCTGATTCATAGCATTACCTTCATTTCCTATATGGCAGTTACTGCATGTCTTACTGCAATTGTTGCCATTCCTGCGTTATTTTACTAAATAAAACAGCTACTAGGATCAAATATGAAGCTCGATGTATCTTTCATTGATTGTGTCGTCACCTATATATCGCGGAAACTTGCTTACCGCGACTTCTGCGTTCTTTGCTGTCACTGCACTTCGAGCCACGGAAATACCGTTCAAATACGACGGTGGCCAAAAGCACTCCTTCATGTTCCTCCTTTCTGCTCCATACTAAACGCATGCGCTAGAATGAACAAGATGAACTTTATCCTCGCCACCATGACGGTGAGGGCATAAAGCCCTTACGGCCAAAGTAGGCAGCCCTTTTATCGTCGTCCTTTGCATATGGCGTCCGAATGCAAACAAACGTGCCGTGGACCGCCCTGATGCACCCTTCACATCTCGAAACCATGTAGGCGGAGCCTTCTTTCAGGGCGGCCAATTCATCCGCACTGGCAGGGAAGGCGATCCACTCAGCGCCCAGGCGCTCGACGGTCGCTTCCACGGAAGCGTGAATCGTACGACTCACACTGCACTGGCTCGTCGCCACGTTTTCGTCGCTTGCGATCGCACCCTGGTAACTGCCGTTGGCGAAGAAGCGAAGGGCGCAAAAGACTTCAAGCTCAGTGGTCAGAGTTGTTGTTCTGCTCCTACGCCGCCTCTCTAGATCCTGTTGAAGCTCTCCGTAGAGCCATCAAACCATGTCCTTTGTCAGCCTGCACCGCAGTCCGCACAATTCACCGGGCATTCCGAAAGCATCGCGTTGCTCGCGGAAGTATCCTTCCTCCTGCAGCTCAAACCACTAGACGACGAACTGCAGCACCGTTTTTCTTCGCCTATGAGCAAAAAGGATCGCGCCTTCGCAAGGATTTGTTGTGTGGAGCAATCATACTCTTTCCAAGAAACTATCTAGCGTCCTCTTGCGGCGATAACCACTTCAACTAGTCAAATTAAGTAATAGTGTTTAAATTGTACACGTAATCTTTATATACAATGTTTACATAGTGTTTTACGAAATGTCATCTACTCTTAAGTATGTTAGGCGACAAATCAAATAACCAACACAACTTGAGCAATACGGCGGGCAATTGCGGGATGATCGCCTTTCTCAACTTTTAAGCAGCATATGGCAACGTGGCGAAATTTCGCACTGATCACAACAGCACCCCTGCTGAAACGCCGATATGCGTCCCAGGTGTTCCTGCGTTCGCGCCGCCGCCGTTTCTATCTCTTCGCCCGGTACGCCTGCTGACCCTAGGAAAACCTCAAAACGCTCGTTCAAAAGATTCCTACTAACAGCAGGAGGTGACTCGTCCGACGACAGGAAGAAGGCAGTTTTGATTGCGAACCTCGCTGCTGCAGGAAACTGTGAACAAATATGCACACATCAGCAAAACCGGTCTACCTGTGATCTTCGGGGGTCTCTTCGCCGGTATCAGAGCTCCTGCGGCGCCACACAGCAGGACAGCAAGATCAGTGACACAAACATATCAATAATACAACCTGCTGTGTCTGACCAGCCTGACGTACCTGTATTATGCAAAACATGACTTCGGCAAAGAGGTTGTCATGACAATGTGCATCACTTCACAATACTCTAGCATATATACGCCATTGCGGGGAGAATGTGCATTTGCAGTATGCGGCATCATGTCACCTGTCAGTGCTACAATGTATCTATAGCTCATGAAACAGTTCCATCAACACCGCAAGGACGTCTTTCGATATCTAAAACCGCTATCTGAGAGCGTCCGTATAACGGAAAGAAAGGCACACATTTCCCTCCCTCACCGAGGAGGTATTCACCAGTCGTGTCAATTTGTCCCGCCCCTGGAGCCGCTCACGCAAACCACGTTGTCTCCAGATGTGGCTGTCATGGTCCGATCGCGGTCCCAGCGGGTCCACGG